>NW_027248278.1:15403743-15663743 GCF_041260155.1 Ptychodera flava
GAAAAGTCCCTTCGAAATTTCAGCAAACAGATCAATGACTTTGCAGAGGAAGTTCAACTTGTCGTCGATACGTAGGCTCTCTTAAAGGACAAACAGAAAAACAATTTGTCAATTTTGAGGTGCACAAATTACAAAAAACGTATATGTCCATCGTACTATATTTCAACAAAATCGAGTTGATCGCATATGGATTCATTGTGTCTTCGTGCCTTCTATTCAGTTTTCGTCTGACAACCGGCATAACTATGCCTTCTACCAACACAATATAGGAACATATTTACATGTGTACTTTGAGCCTGATAGAATGTCGATTGCTTCACCAGAGTTTACGAGATCTTATTTTAAGGGCAATAACTTGTAACATACGAGCAACAGCGAATCATATTATGTTGATGGTGTGAATAACTCATTCCAGTCAAGCTATGCAGCTAACATTGTGTGTTTGCAACGCCCGACTGTTTTTCCCAAAGCTTGAAATATAAATTAAAATGCTGCAGTTTTTTATGCAATTACTGTGAATAGCGGGCCTATTCCTCAGTGGTCGTGAGTACACAGAACTCAGTTCCTCCAACAGTTTTTTATTTCTATGTATAAGCTTGAAGCTTTAATAAAAATACTACAAATTACGAGAAATGGTCTTTTATTTTTCGAGAGCGCGTGACAGATGATGATGATGATGATGATGATGATGATGATGATGATGACGATGATGATGATGATGATGATGATGATGATGATGATGATGATGATGATGATGATGATGATGATGATGATGATGATGATGATGATGATGATGATGATGATGATGATGATGGTGATGATGATGGTGATGATGACGATGATGATGATGACGATGATGATGACGACGACGACGACGACGACGACGATGATGATGATGATGATGGTGATGATGGTGATGATGATGGTGATGATGACGATGATGATGATGACGATGATGATGACGACGGCGACGACGACGACGACGATGATGATGATGATGATGGTGATGATGATGATGATGATGATGGTGATGATGATGATGATGATGGTGATGATGATGATGATGATGATGGAGTGAGACAAGTCTAAGAGAGAGGCAAACGCCTTACTGGTCTTTTTTTCTGATCTCATCTACCTTTCAGAATGAAAGAAAATGCACCATGTCGAAGTATAAAATGTCCAATACTGGAACAATCACTTTTACACTTTTTACGACAGTGGTTTTCCTAACTTCCTGCCATTATTACGTGGCCTTTTCTTCCTCGATAAAGTTCTTAGTCACACTTTCATGATAGTAATCCTCTTATATTTAATACTGTCAGGGAATTATTCAAACACCGCGTGGAGATTTTTGTAGGACCTTTCTTAGCAGGAAATGTTTGTCCATCGTTGTGAAACGAACACGTAAATCTGTCATTTCTTTTTTTTTTCTTATTAGTTTGTGAAATATCTGTTGCATCCCTAGTTACAAACGAGCAAAACTGTTGATTTTACCAGTGTCTGCAAAAGCATTCATACCCTATGAAGGGCAGAATATGGCGACCATAAGTGTAACAACGCACAGTCGGGAAATGAATTTCATTCATGTGGTTTAGCTTTCCCTCTTGAAGTTTGAATATTTAATCAACTAAGATAATGTGATTGCTGGAAGGCCCCTGAAGGTGCCAGGTTTTCTTTCCCTTAAAACTGATTACAATCTCAATATTGTAAACTGGCAATTGACTAGAATAGAAAACTGCCAATCCTTCCTGGTAGAACTGCAGCATACACATTCGCTGTATTTGGACGAAAAGAAAATCTACCTGCTGGGCACTCCTACACGTCAATTTCCGATGAAATATCACAACAGATCTATTTGCTTAGACTACGGTAGTTTTAAGGTACACATCATGTTCAAAAATAGACGGGATTTTACCGACAAATACTCGAGTACCTCGATGACCTTTGACATTGCCACCTTAGCCAGGCCTGTTTTGAATGTTATGGGTCCGTGGTGAATTCCCCGAACTAGAAGAGCGACTCACGGTTGAATACCGAGTTTTTCTAAAAGTTTTTGAAGTTATTCTCTTAAAACCACACGTTTTTCCACATACATGCCGATGTCCCTCTTTCGCCGATATTTAAAAATTACACAACGATTTAGGTTTAGATTTCTACCGTAGGTATCCATAAACTATTAATCATGTTCAAAAATAGATGTACTTTTATCGACACCAATACCTGTACACTGTATCTAGATAACCTTTGACATTCAAGTTGAAACTAAAACCAAGCGTGTGCAGGATGTTGTGGGCTTGCAGGAATTCCCCAAACTAGAAATGAGCTACTCTACGGACAGGTTACAAAATCACAGTATAAAATATTATCGGTTGAATAAAATAGGAATGTTACCAACAACCGTAATAATAGTTTAAATATTCAATTCAATCGAAACACAATCCATACTATTTCTTTAGGTCTACTGATCGTTCTCTTCCGAGGTTAGAGCAAATGCTCAACTCAGGCTAACTTGAAACGGTCATTATGGTGATATGACGAAAATGGCTATTAAATGTTGTATTTTCGTGTAATCAGTTACCAAGGAGACAAATAAATCACGAAATTCTCATAAGGTTCAAGGTTTTCTGCCAAACCACATTTCATACAACATGTGTTGCAGTTTTGCCTTCTTCATTTGTAAAGGGTCTTGATATGTAAGAGAGAGCGCGTGTGAAAACTACGGCGATTTCATTAAAGTCCCAAATCATATTGCAGTCCGTTTAAAATCACAAGATTTCTCTGTTGTAACTAGAAAAATATTTCCTGATAGGTAGTTGACTAGCACTATCAAAATTAAAGAAGTTTTGTCCTGCCTAATTTATCAATATTTTAACAGTGAACGAACTACTTCAAATTCTACGAATTATCCATGACGCAATGGTATGCAGATTGTCATTTAGTTCAGATAGTGTTATGATAATGTCGTCTGCAATGGATTGATAACATATAGTTTACGTTTGATGTCAGAACCCGATATCTTTTAAAATAACCTGCCATCCCTGGTCATCTTGTTTGACCTTTACATGACTGAGCTGGTGATTTATGAGGCATCTGTCTCTGGGAACGGCCCATGCACAGTCTACGTTGACACATACACTACTGCTGTCTAGTGCATTTTTAATCGGTACAATAATCTAGCTTAAGCAATTTTTCTCGCTTTATATGTTTATTACAGCATACAAATATTCGCTGTATTTGGACGACAAGAAAATAGACCTGCTGAGCACTACTACCTGTCAATTTTCCGACGAAATACAAAAACAGATCTATTCGCACAGACTACGGTAGTTTTAATGAGGCATACATCATGTTCAAAAATAGACAGGATTTTACCGACAAATACTCGAGTACCTCGATGACCTTTGACATTGCCACTCTAGCCAGGCCTGTTTTGAATGTTATGGGTCAATGGTGAATTCCACGAACTAGAAATTCACATACTCGTGGAGCGACTTACGGTTGAATACCGAGTTAAGTGCATTTAGTACCTTTTGTACTTTACGTCCAAACCCTTACGTCACATTAACTCCCCAAGTGATCGAAAAGAAAAAATGGCAAGATCGACATCTGAGGTCTTCGTAAGGTAGAATGTGCCTCTGGGAGAGATAATCGATCTCACAAATTATTCTTTTCTGATCTAACCACTTGTTGGGGGCTCATTTTAAAGCTCTTGGAGTAAGACAAATTTCCACCGTCATAGTTTTTCGAAACTCGAAAACTTTATCTGCCCTCATAGAGTTAACACAGGGATGTCGGACATTTTGGAATTCAAATATCAGTAAATGTCCGGTAATTTGTTCTCTACTGAAGAAAGTTCGAGAAAGCGTTTAGGTCTTTTACTTTCGAGGCACATGCTGCCATAAAAAACACCATACTTTCAGCCACAAGAAAATATCGCTCACACAACACGTTATGCAATGTGTATGTTTTGTTGCACTCGGATGACAAAGGAATGACTGACTGGAAATACCCCTGAAGGAACAGTTTCTAAGTACAACGTGAAAGGTTGCTTGCCCAGGTACGTACGCGTAGGCTGTATTTCTGTACTCCGGGAATTTCCAGTAATACGAGTATGCGAGCTGTCAACAACGGGCATGAACGAGCTCAAAGCTAACAATTAAAAATATCCCAAAGACTGGTTGAAACCAGTTTTAAAGTGTGCACACACAAGTAACATTTTGAAAGAAACACCCTTTTTAAGCATAAATGCTGTACCAAAAGTTATCTTTCATTGTAAAGGCTTCTTGCGTCATACGCTTCATGTATAAAACTGTATAAATTCCAAAAACACAATAATGCCCTGTCTTGACTTTGTTCGTCTGTGTTTGCAAATTGATTGGGGTTACTTTACAGTATTTGAATAATTTTTTTGCGTTAAGGTAGAACGCTCCTCGGGGCCAGGCGTTCGGACTCTAAAACTTTTACAATTCTGTTCTGATCTACCACTTGGCCGGGGCTCATTTTAAAACTCTAGGTGTAAGAAAAAAAATTAACGTCTTAGTTTTAGGAAAACCGAAAATTATATTTTTCTCCATAGACTTAACATAGGGATGGCGATCATGTTAAATTTCAGTATCGATAAATCTTGGGTAATGGGTTTCTCCAGTAACAAATTTGGCATGGTAACCCCTGATATTTTTTTTGATTTTGAACGAGAATGGTTGACAATTTCATTAAGGAACGATTAAGCAAACGTTTAATCCTTTCATTTTCGAGGGGCATATTACCTTAAGCGTTTTTTTTGTTCAAAAGTTGCTACCTTCACTTCACGTGCTTTACTTGAACCACACCTACTATCGTACAACATATAATTCTTCAGTGTAGTAGGCCCGTCGAAAACGAGAGACACCCACTTTTTCTCACCCATTCTCTTACCGACTCAAGAGTAAAAATCAGCGGTCATCATGAAAAGTAAGGTACACATAGAAAATTAACCCTTGTGACAGGCCCTGTACAGACCCTGACACAACCATATGGTACAGGTCTGTGTCAGCAGCGACGTCCGATACAGGGGCGGAAGTACAGGTCTGTGGCCAGTGCTGTGATGACATGGCTATATACAGTGCTGTAGACACAGTGATGTGACAAGGCCTTGAAATTTCTGCCTGTCCCATCATTGTATTTACAGGACTGTATACAGCAATGTGAAAACCAGTAACAGGGTCAATAATTTTTCTTAATGTTCACATAATTATTCCTGTATTCATTTCTGTCATTAAAATTGGCCCATTTTGTCTGAAAATATACACCCCTGAAATCTGACAAATTTTCAGACCCTGTAACAGGCCCTGTAAATTCAACACTGACACACCACTGTTTGTATACCAGTATTTCAGTAATGTAGTCCCAGCACTGAATACACTCAGAAATTACATCACTGTATACGTTCCTTTAATACCAGGGTTGATACAGACCTGTTAATATACCCCTGATATCTGACCAATTTTACAGATCCTGTAACAGGGGTTTCCTCTTAGGGACTGTTAGTTGTCTTGCTATGTACTTGAGAAACACATTGAAAACATGCTCTGCCTTACAGAGAAATTCCTGCATAATGTTTAAAAATGTCGGAGTAAGTAAAAAGTAAAACAACTATCTGGTTGTAGAAAAGATACAGTGTAAACAATAATGTTACAAAAATTCCGATATTCAGGGTTCTTCGATTTCGACAAAAGTGTAATGTGAATGAAAACAAACAGGTACGTTTCCCATATCAGTCTAAATCGAGGTGTTAAGAGGCAACTACACGCTTGACCTCTTCTTCTAGTTTATCAATTCCGCTACCAAAACTGTCCAGAGCCGTCTTTGATGTGTCCAAGTGTGAACGCAAATCAGTTATTACTGGATCATGTACAGCTTTTACGTCTTTCTTCAGCATGTCCAGAAGTTTTTTCAACTCTTTTATCAGGATCGTCCAGTTTGTGATTGTATTTTCGGTGTAATCGCTCCATTTTGACGCTTGGCCTTCTATGTCCTCGCGCAAGGCTTTTATTATTTCCAAGTCTGTCGACAAAAAGGAAATGACACCATAACATGATTTCAATGCAAGGTTCAAAGGTTCATAGGTCATCTTCGGACCGCCAGCCTTGCAACTATTGCATATTATATATGCGGTTGCCTAGTACAGTAAGGAGAAAATGTATGTATTTTAAATTCGGCTTTTTAATTAAAATGATGCTTTTGTTAGACACGACATTACTGTACATGGCGCCAAATGTAATTCATATTCCTTGACCGATTAATTTGCGTAGTATGCGCCTCGAAAATGAAAGACTTAAACTTTTGCTCACAATTTCGTCAATGAAACCTTCAACCGTACTCTTACCAAATCAAGAAAAATAAAATCATGGTTCACCGTGCAAAGTTTGGTACCAGGGACACAAACTACCCATATGAACATTAACCGCTATCTGAAATTCAAAATGGCCGCTGTCCGTGTCTCAATGCCTTGGAGAAAAATAAAATTTACGATTTCCGACAAACTAAGAAAATAATTTCTTTCTTACTTACTTCAAGGGGTTTTAAAAAGAGCCCGATCATGGTAGACCAGAAAAGAATTGTAAGAATTTGAGAGTTCTAATATCTGTCCCCGGGGAGCATTCTACTTTAAGTTTAAACAAACTACTAACAAACAAACTTAACGTGTAATAACTTTTTTGTCCTGACTTATGACAGACACAAAAAGAGACGTGCATCTGGATGTCAGAAGGCACAAAATGTGTTTGATATTAGTTGTTTGGTTTTAAAAGTATACTGTTCCAATTTTGCCACAGTTACCATGGAAAGAGAAAATCTAACCGATTGTAAGTGGGTGGCCGCGTTTAAAAAAACAGCACCCCCATATGGGCATTTTGAATACCAAGGAACGCCCCTTTGACCGTATATGGGTAACTTTAGATTACAGGTGACTGTACATAGCAATACAACTCGGGAGGAGAACCTGAAAAGTGCATAAATTAACTATGCATCAAATGTGAAAGCAAGGAAGAAAAAAAGTTTCTCGTAATTTTCATGGAATACTAGGAAATTAAAATTTTAGTGGATGCGCCCAGTAGTTGCAGCCTCAGAAGACACTGAGGTCTTGTAATCAGATTACGAGATGGGGATCAATGTTATGCTAAAGTAAAATCACACTCCCTCTATCCCTGTGGTAAAACCATTAAACAATTTCTTACCCTCAGTCACATTTCTGATTCCCTCCTGTGCGACACTACGCAACTGTACGCCGGCAACAGTCATTGTGCCCTGGTATACCATAGCGTTTGCAAAAGATGAGACGCCTTTCGAAAGAGCTGACACCATTCCGAATCCATAGTAACTGATCATAATTCCGGCGGCGAACTTTGTGATGTCGAACATCAATTTGCGGAACTCGGCCCTTTTCTTTGCATCGTCTATAGACTTCATCGTGTCCTCAGCAGCCTTTCCCAGATCACGCAAGGCATTATTAAGTCTAACATTCACTGCTTCTGATTTGCTCTGACACACAGCCCCAGCATTATTCAGTTTGTCTTCCATTTCATTTTTCAGGAAACTCTTCACTTTCTCTGAAAAAGGAAAAATAAACGTTGTGCTCATTAGTGATAAAGAGTGATAAATAGATTCATAAATAAATAGAGAAAAACAAATAAATCAACAAACAAAGAAACAAAAAATAACTAAATAACTAAATAAATAGATAAGTAAATAAATAAATAAATAAATAAATAAATAAATAAATAAATAAATAAATAAATATTACTTTCATATCGTAGAATCAAATGTGGGGCGAACCTTCTTTCGGGGCTTTGTATATCTTTCACGTTTTTCATGTATATCATTCAGCGACAGATCTTACAAGGATTTCATAAAACGTGACTTTTCAAGGCTAAATTTAGCCTTAGGGTTTGGCACAACACAATGTTCCTCGTTGAGGTATCTTGTCAAGGTAGCATGAGTTGTGTAAACAGGGGACGAGAATTCAAAAGTAGCATGTCGGTTCGCAGAGGTAAGTAAGAGGGTCCGACATGCTTACAGTTTACGGATTCGAGTTAAATTCAAGTCTAACTGACACATGGCACCGAGACATTCTTACATCACCCTTTCTAGAAAATGCTACAGTTACAACTAGATGAACGTAATCGAGGAACAGTTTTCTTGCGTCACTTGTGCTCAACTAACGTGTGTCACAACACGCCACCCTGTCTCTTACATTGATTATCCTAAAGTATGCCAATCTGCCTTGTTTTTTCTTGTTTTTGTTGTTTTTGTTGTTGTTTTTTTGTGCAGGCCATTGAGTCACAATGAATTCACTGATTTGAAAATATCAACATCGATGATGCACATTTAGACATGAAAAAAAACAATGAGATGGACCTCCTAGTTTTATGACAAGTTATTGTGAATGCCATAGTCCAAAATGTTCTTAGTAATGTATTAAGGTAAGATATCGACAATACGGAAACAAGTAAAATTGTTATGCGTAATAATTAATGTTATTCGACACCAACCTGCTTCACGGAGTTTCTCCTTAAGTCTGTTGAAAGACGCTGGTTTCATGACACTTTTGAGATCATCAATTTTTATGTTCTCTTCGTTGAGCAGTTCTCGGGCATAGAATATCTCTTCTTCTTCGAACACCTCCTTGTATTTTGACAGCTTGTTTGCCTCCAGAAAAGTATCGATGTCCATAGCCATGAAATCCAACTCCTTCTTCAGACACCAGAGGGCGTCGACAGCCACTCTTCGGAAAGATCTGTTGCCAAAGTACCAAGTATTGATTAAGATTGTGAGAGTCTATTATTGCAAAATACGATGTGGTGAAAAATGAGGCACCCTAATTAGTAGCAAAGCCACACCGTATATTGTGTACTCGGGGTATCACCATGTGTACGAAAACCTTCACTTATGTAACGTTTAAAGTCTTTAAAAGTTTTAAAGGTTATTAAAATGTTATTGGAAATATAACTGTAGCATCGTTTACTTTAATGATAATATGAATAACAGTTTCGAGATCACGGCATTTGCAAAGGCGAACGTCTCAGGCTGATACGAGTTTACAAGCACTGTTCAGAGAAGTGAAAGAACAATCATTTACTGAGGTCGTTGTTTAACTTCCTGCTTTTTACCATTGTACAATTCTTTCCTCTGATGATACATCGAATATCATATTAGGGCAATATTCAATGATCTCTAACACTCTTATGCATATAATCCTTTCACCAGTTCAATGATGCAGTGCGTGTTATGGTATACAAAGCATACGTTACTCATAGACCTTTAAGACGTAGGGTACACGCAGGGTTTGTTACTCATAGACAATATGGCAGGTTACACCCTGACCTATATTTTCGTCCCCGGTGGATGCAAAATACATAATGCATTTTTTGCAATACAAATTTGTGCCATTTTTGTATAACAATTCCTTGTAAAGCACATTATCAGTATGTTTGTTGTTTTGCTTTGTATACGGTGTTTGATACAGCCACAGCGGTGCATAGTGGGACGACCAGTAAAGGTCTATACACCTTACATAAAAAAACATAGCGTCAATGACACTTGTCTCACATTTGGTTCGATGCGGCACGTCAGAGTGAGTGCACATACAATATTTCATAGCTTTTATGGCCCGTGGTTTATAGTAATCATAATGTCAAGTACATTGATGAAAAGTCCATCCAATACAAAGTCGAAATATTTAAGGTTGGCAACTGTTGCAATGGACACACACACAAAATATGCAGCCTGGTACATCAAAATGTCGGAGTGTACCATACCTAGGTACTGATGTCCTCTTGTGATATTGCTCTACATGGTATTAATGTAAACAATATTAGGTAATTCAACAAGCAGTAATATTGTTACGTGCAGAGAAACACGAACAAAAGGGTGAACTCAGCAGTTTCCGTTTAAACAAAATTTATTACGAAAACAAAACTAATTGCTAAGTTAGGGACAGAGTACAAGCTTTAAAAGTGTACAGACTACTTATCTCAGCTGGGACGGCAAAGCTCCAGTCTCAGAGTTGTAACAGTCAGTTGGATGAATGAACAGTCCTTTGGCTTGCAGGCTTGAAGCTGCACAAAGACCACAGTATAAATCCAGCGTTGACAGTGAAGGTCTTGAAAAGTCTTGAGAATGACTACTGCTGGAGTTTAGTAACACACAAGAGACACGATCCCAAAAGTCTGACTGGAAGCTGTGCACGTCCCTTTTATAAAGGCATGTAAGAACAATCTAGAACTTTTATTGACATGCTAATTACTGTTCTAAAATTATCTCCCTTACACAACTAATCAACTTTCCAGAACATTCCAAACATGACTAATTGAATTCAAGGTTGTGAGGTCATCAAGGGCAGTGACCTTGAGAATGTTCTAGACTAATTGAACTCAGGTCATGATGAGTGTGGGGGAAATGACCTACATAACACACCCCCTCTTCAAAAAAGAAAATTTTTCAATGAAAAATCTTTCTTTTACAAATGTAATCTTAAAAGTGTGAACAACAATAAGTTCTAAATACGAGAGAGACAGTCTGCAATTAAATTGTCTCTGCCTTTGATATGTCTAATGTCAAGATTAAACTCCTGTAACATTAAACTCCATCTTAGCAATCTCTGATTTTTGCCTTTGAATTTCTGCAGAAAAACAAGAGGGTTGTGATCAATATAAACCACTATTGGCTGATTTGAAGAAGTAACATAAACTTCAAAATGCTGTAAAGCTAATATCAAAGATAAACACTCTTTTTCAATTGTAGAGTAGTTTCTCTGGGATTTGTTAAATTTGCGTGAAAAATAGCAAACGGGATGATCTATACCATGACTATCCTCTTGCAATAAAACAGCACCAGCAGCCGTATCACTAGCATCTACAGCTAATTTGAATGGCAAAGTGAAATCTGGTGCAGACAACACTGGGGCACTTTGCAGTATGGCTTTAAGTGTATCAAATGCCTGTTGGCATTGCTCTGACCAAACAAACTTTACTTTCTTTTTAAGTAAGTTAGTCAAAGGCTCAGTAATTGTGGAGAAATTTGGACAGAATTTTCTGTAGTAACCAGCCATACCGAGAAAGCGCATCAGTTGTCGTTTGCAGTTTGGTATGGGAAAACTTGAAATGGCACTGATTTTGACATCAACAGGTTTTACCTCACCCTGTCCTACAGTATGTCCGAGGTAAGTTACCCTCGCCCAACCAAACTCAGATTTGGCAAGGTTGACAGTCAACATTGCTTTATTCAGTCTCTCGAAGAATTTCCGCATGAGCTTAATGTGTTCCTCCCAGGTGTCACTATACAGGATGACGTCGTCAACGTAAGCTGCACACCCGTCTAGCCCGGATATGACGTCGTTGATCATCCGTTGGAACGTTGCCGGAGAGTTCTTCATTCCGAATGGCATCACCTTGTACTGGAACAATCCGTCTGGTGTAACAAAGGCGGATATTTCACGAGCACGATCCGTCAGAGGGACTTGCCAAAATCCCTTCAGTAGGTCAAATTTTGTCACATACTTGGCTTTTCCCACTCGGTCGATGCAGTCATCAATCCTCGGGATTGGGAAAGTGTCTGTCTTTGTTAAAGTGTTGACCTTCCTAAAGTCCGTGCACATACGATAACTGTGATCTGATTTGGGAACAAGTATGCACGGCGAACTCCAGTTACTTTTACTGGGTTCAATAAAGTCATTGTCCAGCAGGTATTTGACTTCTTCCTGGAGATATTTCGCTTTTGTTGGATTCAGTCTGTATGGATGTTGTTTTACAGGCTTACTGTCCCCAACATCAACGTCGTGATAGATGACGTTTGTCCTCGTTGGAACATCTTGAAACAGGTGTTTATATTCGTGGAGCAGTTCTTTCACCTGTTGTTGTTGTTCTGGCTGGAGGTGTGCCAACTTTGTAGACTCCAGCTTCTCCAGGATTTCTGAGTTCTGAAGCTTGACCGAGCCCAGCTTTGAGTTTAGAGTATTTTCACTCAAGTCAGTTTCAGTATCACTATCTTCATAATGGCCAGAACTGACGGTACTGACAGGCTGAGTTATAGTAGGATTATCCCTATCCAAATATGGCTTAAGCATATTTATGTGACATAGCTGTTTTTGTTTTCGCCTGTCAGGTGTTATTATGATGTAATTTAAATCGCTCAATTTTTTATCAATTAGGTATGGCCCAAAGTAACGAGCATGGAGTGGTTTGCCAGGAACCGGAAGTAGAACAAGAACTTTTTGACCTGGTTCAAACTTCCGTTTTGAGGTGTTTTTATCGTATTTGGTTTTCATTGACTGCTGAGATGACTCAAGATTTTCTCTGGCTAATTCACATGCTTTAGAGAGTTTTGTACGAAAATCTGAGACATATTGCAAAATATTCAGACAATCATCATCGTCTGATAGGAATTTCTCTTTAACGAGCTTAAGTGGGCCACGGACTGTATGTCCAAATACAAGCTCAAATGGGCTAAAACCAAGAGACTCTTGAATTGACTCTCTAACAGCAAAGAGCAGAAAATGAATTCCTTCATCCCACTGCTTCTCTGTGTCAAAACAGTAGGTCCTAATCATGTTTTTCAAAGTTTGATGAAATCGCTCAAGAGCACCCTGACTTTCTGGATGATAGGCGGATGACCTATACTGTTTAATGCCTAGCTGATCCATTACTTGTTGAAAAATTCCAGACATAAAGTTGGAGCCTTGATCGGACTGGACACATTTAGGGAGGCCAAATAAAGTGAAAATTTGACTAAAGCTTTCACTATAGTCTTTGTCTTTATATTTCTCAGTGGTATGGCTTCGGGGAACCGAGTTGATGTACACATTATTGTCAGCATGTACTCATTTCCTGATCTTGTTTTTGGTAGGGGCCCAACACAGTCTATTAGTATCCTACTAAATGGTTCTTGAAATGCAGGAATTGGCTGTAAAGGGGCCTTTGGAATGGTCTGATTCGGCTTTCCTACCATTTGACATGTGTGACAAGTTTTACAGAAATGTGCTACATCCTGCCTGAGATTAGGCCAATAAAAGTGACTGAGAATTTTATGATAAGTTTTCCTGACTCCTAAGTGACCAGCCCAGGGGGTTTCATGGGCCAGGTGCAATATTTCAGCACGGTAGGGCTTTGGAACCACAATTTGATGTTTTATAGCCCAATCGTCATCAACCAAAACGTCTGGAGGTCTCCATTTACGCATGAGAATGCCAGATTTTGTATAATAGGAAACAGAGCTATCTGAAGTTTTACCTTCATCATCTACCCTGTCAAACAAAGACAAAATATCTGGGTCTTTGTGTTGTTCTGCAATGAGATTTGATCTAGAAAATGTCTGACTTTGGTCAGCAGAAGTTTTACTGGAAGTTTCAAATCCACGAGGGATAACGGAATGATCCGTGTCAAACACCTGACTGAGAAAGGTGTCATTTAAGTCAACATCTGTGACATTATTTTTGAGAGTATTTTGATTCTCGGAAGTTTTCTTTGACATGGCTCGAGTAATGGCACATGAAGGAAATAAATCGGGTATCTCTTGTTCAATTGGCTCTGGATCCTGATCTAAAGTAGGATTATCAGTCACAAGTGGATTAGTAATGACCTTGTCCCCAGCAAGGTCGTTTCCAAGAAGAAGGTGAATCCCTTCAAAAGGCAAAAAAGGCCTAATACCTAAAGTCACAGGTCCAGAAACAAAGTCCGAAGACAAATAGACATTATGGAAAGGAACAGGAATGTAGTCATTACAATCTACCCCCTTAATAAGAACTTTAGAACCTGAAAATGACTTTTCAGAAAACGGCAGGGTATCTGCCAACAAAAGAGACTGGGAAGCCCCGGTATCTCTTAAAATTTTGACAGGGGTAGCGGAAGACAAATCACTAGAAAGTGATATAAAACCATCGTGAATAAATGGTTCGAAAATACCTATAATGCTATCTTGAAAAGAATTGACCCTGTCTTCATTGATTGGGAATAAGGGGTCTAACCTCAGAAAATGTGTTGCACACATTATTAGACTCTAATTGAGTTGAAGAAATAAAGCCGGTGGGCTTAGATCCACTTTGACCACTTTGACCTTCACGTTTCTTTTCAATTTGAAACACTCTGACATTAAATGGCCGTCTTTCTTACAATAATTACAAGAAAGTGTACCGAACTGTTTGTCAGAAGGAGATTGAGACTTGGGATCTGATGATGTGGAAGTGTTACTTGAATTTTGTGAACTGTTGTCATTTGATTTCCTACTCTCCTTTGAAAAATTCTTGGATGAAAAGGACGGAGTTAAATTTACCTGCATTGTTTCTGTAGGAAAAGGACTGGGATGGTTTGCTGAGAAATGAAGATTTGTGGGTCAATGAATAATCATCGGCCAAACGTGCAGCAACCTCCAATGTATCTGCCTTTTGTTCATTGATAAACTCGGTCTATTGATAAACGTCTTGATGTCACTCCGGATGCACCTTTTAAATTCCTCAATCAAAACAAGTTGTCGTAATTTGTCATAATTCTGACTAACCTCTTTCAGAAGAACACCAACGATCAAACAGTTGTTCTTTTGTTCGAGCAAATTCAACATAAGTTTGATCCTTCACCTTCTCACAATCCCTAAATTTCTGACGGTACGCTTCAGGCACCAACTCATAACCCTTGAGAATTAATTCCTTCACAGAATCATAATCTGAAGCCTGCTCTACTGACAACTGAATGTAAATTTCTCTGGCTTTACCCACCAAAGCACTCTGCAAAAGCATAGACCAGGACTCCTTAGGCCAGTTCAGACTCTGAGCAATTTTCTCAAAATGAAGGAAATATTTATCAACATCCTTTTCTTGGAAAGGGGGAACTAACCTGAAATGCTTAGTGATGTCAAACTTGTCTGAAGGGAAGAATTTTCCTGACTGTCCAAGCTCCAAACGTTTCATTTCTAATCTTTCTGCCTATCTTTCTCTCTCTGTCTTTCTTCCATTTCTAATTGCATTTGTATTTTTTCTTTTTCTAATGCCTGTCTCTCTTTTTCCATTTGTAATTCTAGTTTCTTGATCTCCAAATTTGTCTGCAATTCTAATTCTAATTTTCTGAGTTCAGAGGTAGACTCGGGCTCATAATCTTTCAGGGTGGATTCCTCAAATTGGCCTAAATCAACTAGATGTTTGGCAATACGGTACTGTATTTCCCTCTTGCGCATAGATCTTTTGACTTCTACTTTAAGGAAATTGGCCAGTGCAATGAGGTCGTCTTTTCTGAGGGAATCAAATGTGTCCTGATCAAGGTCATCCATTTCCTCTGGTTTAAATTCCGCCATGATTAAATTTCGCTGAGTTCACAGAATACTGTAGTTTTTAAAAAAAGCAGGCAAAATGTTGTCAAACGGCTCAAAATATTCGTATCCCGGACAAGCCCCCAATTTGTTACGTGCAGAGAAAACGAACAAAAGGGTGAACTCAGCAGTTTCCGTTTAAACAAAATTTATTACGAAAACAAAACTAATTGCTAAGTTAGGGACAGAGTACAAGCTTTAAAAGTGTACAGACTACTTATCTCAGCTGGGACGGCAAAGCTCCAGTCTCAGAGTTGTAACAGTCAGTTGGATGAATGAACAGTCCTTTGGCTTGCAGGCTTGAAGCTGCACAAAGACCACAGTATAAATCCAGCGTTGACAGTGAAGGTCTTGAAAAGTCTTGAGAATGACTACTGCTGGAGTTTAGTAACACACAAGAGACACGATCCCAAAAGTCTGACTGGAAGCTGTGCACGTCCCTTTTATAAAGGCATGTAAGAACAATCTAGAACTTTTATTGACATGCTAATTACTGTTCTAAAATTATCTCCCTTACACAACTAATCAACTTTCCAGAACATTCCAAACATGACTAATTGAATTCAAGGTTGTGAGGTCATCAAGGGCAGTGACCTTGAGAATGTTCTAGACTAATTGAACTCAGGTCATGATGAGTGTGGGGGAAATGACCTACATAACAATATTTTTACAAACCCCAACTTATTATTGTCCTGGACGTCTTTGGTAGCGTTTATGTAAAAATAATACAAACGTGTAAAATTCTGACGCACATTTACTGGCATTTTCACAAAGTTTACAATTTTGCTCCTTTTTAGTACTTTTTGTCAAAATGATAACTTCATTCAAACTAAAATGTCCTTATTTGAACATTCTCAACAAAGTAAACCCCTGGGAACATGCATACCAAGTTTCAAAGGAATCGGAAAGCCATTTCGGTGAAAAATGATTTTTGACCAAAAATGGAAAATTGCCCAAAAATACTAATTTGAAAATGTCTTAACAGTTTTAACACATCTAATAGAGGTCAATTCTAGGATCAAGCATAATAAATTTTAAAGCAATCCAACAATAACTTTTGGAGAAAATGATTTTTGACCAAAATAGGAAAAATGCAAAAATACATACATGAAAATTTCAACTCGATTTGAAGACACACAACTAAATTTGCCCCTAAATATATGCATACCACGTTTCAAAGCAATCAGAATAGGTAATTCAGAAAAAATGACTTTTTGACCTAAAATACGAAAAATTGCCAAAAATATAAATATGAAAATGTCTCTACTATTTTGGCATATCTGGTGGAGGTCAACCCTAGGATCAAGCATAATAAATTACAAAGCAATCCAATACAAACTTTGAGAGAAAATGATTTTTGACCAAAAATGGGTAAAATTGCCCCAAAAATAGAAATATGAAAATTGCACCACAATTCGAACAAATCTAGCAGAGGACAACCCTAGGATTATGCATGCTAATTTTCAAGTAATTTGACAAGCTGTTTCAGAGAAGAGAATTTTTTGGACAAAAAAACAGGAAAAATTGCCCCAAAAATACAACTTTAAAAATTTCACCACAATTTGAACAAATCAAAGTCACTTTAAGAGCCTGCATGCCAAGTTTCAACCAAATATAGCCTGTTGTTACAGATTTTGTGATTAGCAATTTGCAGTGTTTTCCCTTTTCTTCCTCATTTGCATATTTTGACACTGACATGTATTCATTTCAATGAATTCACATCTTCTCCCCCGGGTGCACCTGTACACCAAATACTAAGACGGTAGGTGCTGCGGTTTGGGAGTTTTTGATGCGAGCGGATATACATCCGCACATACATACATACATACATACATACATACATACATACATACATACATACAGACAGACAGACAGACAGACAGACAGACAGACAGACAGACAGACGCCTCTGACTTACAATATAAGCTCTCATTGGTATAAATATACCAAATGTGAGCTAACAATTAATGTTTTGGTCAAAGGTCAAAGGCTCAGCCTACTATTTTTCGAAACAAGCGGCAGGCACTCATAAATCTGAATTTTCTTATTGTTGATACTCGTAACTTCAAAGAATCTTGTCCAATATTACAAAATGTTTCAGGTATATGGGAACAGTTAAATTGTACCTGAGTTCCACCATTTCATCGAAGATACTCGTCAACACCTGCCGGGTTTGGAACTTAACATCTCTAAAGTTGCTCTTCAGCGAATAATCACCCTCGGGGAACGTTGCCAGGCTATCCATGAACGATTTGATAGATGAGAGACATCCACCGATGTTATTTAATCCCTCGGTCAACTGATTTGGATCGATGCATTCCACAAAAGTGTTGATTTTAGTCATGCATGATGACAAAGTTGTTTCGTTCGACGCCATCTTGGTGTATTTTTCGTTTCGGTTTTAGGGAACGTGCACGCGACAACCTTATTTCTCAGTGATTCTCACGTGAAGGTACAGACTCTATTGCACACTGAACTAATATATGGCTGAGGTTGTCCGGGGGCGGGGCGTCGAGGCTGTAGCGAGGCAACAATTCTTGACGTTTGGGCTGATGCACGTATGCGACACCCGTATGTATGCGATACCCCCGTGTGGTTCTCCGAAGTGGTGTAGAGTCATTGGAAATACCCGGTATATAAAAATAGCCAACTGGCTGAGGTACCACTGGTACCTATCGTGTTTGTGCATGCAAACATGGCGACCGAGGAAGCGTCTAGATCTGATACCGTGTACAAGCATTTGGAGGCTGTCAGGAGTGCAACAGACGACAAACAAAAAAGATGGTCGGCAGTTCACGACACTCTAGTGCAGACGTTTGACATCAGTGAGTTCAGTAAATATGACTGGAACACGCGACGTGACGTAAGAAAAGCTATTTTCGACGAACAACAGAACTTGATTGAGGTGACTGCCTGCTTCACTGGTTTACAGTAAGTGTGTCAAGTAATTTTACACTGACCTTTAGAATGCAGAATGCAAAACTTACAAAACCATACACGCTATTGTTTAAGTATAAAACGGCACATATCACACAAAATTAATTATATGGGAGAATATTCACCATAGGATTGTACTAATATTTCGATATCATGTTGATATCGATTTGGTACAAGTCTGTTACCTTGGGAGTGCCTCATAAATTTTAGTATGACATTTGGACGTTTTGTATGACCTTTGAACTCAACATGGTGGCAGTTAATATATAAAGAACACTGAACAGCCTACGTCACTACTAGTAACTGAACTATTACACACCGCAAGCTTTTACATCCGACGAAGATTTTGTCGCCTATTGAAACCTCTTTAAAACAATGGGACATGAATGCTCGCTGATACTGTGAAGAACAGCTTTCTTGATAATACAAAATTTCTTTCAAAAATCACATTTTACCCACAAATATCACCTTCATCGAACCCAAAAAGGCGATTTAGCGAACATTTAACTTTCCGTGAATTATACCTCCTTTCTTCCACGCAACAGACTGACAGACACACTGCTTGTGGCATCTTTTGCCACAACTTTCAGGCTATATTTGCAAAAACGATGTGTCAAATATTACCTTCGAAAAGCCTTCGTTTGGTTGTAATGATGTATCCATTCGTTCTTAACAAACGGCATCGAGTCTTTTTACATATTGCAAAACGAGTAAGGATAATACATCGACTGCTATCTTCCGACGTCAAATATTGGAGATGAGATTCCACTACACGAAAAAGAAAATCAATTTCAAAATTGTACTAATTACAAACTAGCGGTCATCTTTTCTTTTGTAACCAATATCATCCATTTCCATTTGACTGCAACTAAAGCTTCAATTTGCATCACCTCATCAGATATGACATAGACAATATTATCTGAAGTTACAGTAGTGAAAGCACAACAAAGTCGCAAAATCTTACTTAATATTTCACTTGAAGTGAAAAATGCACAATTTTGCTTTGTGCTAAGCTCCTGTCATTCTTCTTTTCCTCGCGTTACTACTACAAAGCTGCCCTTGTCGTGGTTGAAAATAAACAGTTTCAATATCATAATTTCAATTTTTTTTGTTTTATTCATTTATTTTTATTATTTATTTATTTATTTATTTTATTATTTTATTGTTTATTTCTTTGCTTTTCAGAGCGAATAGACTGCGGGCTCTTGACATTTTTAAAGCCATCAAGATTCGTGTCAACTATGAATTTCAAACCATCGATGATTTTGTTCATGAAGCAAAGCTGGATAAACATTTGAATCTGTTCAAGGAACGAGAGCTTTCGTCTCTCCTCGACGTTCTGAATGTTGACATCAATGAGTTTAGACCACATATGCGACCTGCGTCAATTCAAAGGTTAACCAAGACAATCGAAAGCATTCGTAAGTATACTAGGTCAAAGCTTATATCCTTTGAAATCTCCCAGACGTTATGTGCTCAATTAATTGAGCGTGTGTACAGTTATAGTAGCGCCATCTTATGAATTTCCAAAAAAAACCAGAAATTTATGTTCAAATTGTGCAGAGTAGTATTACGCATCATAGAGTACAACAGAACATAATTTGATTATTAAACAAAACAGACACGGAAATAACTTTTTTCACTATAGATAACTCTATTGTTATGATTCAGTTTATTATATTATACATTCGGATCAAAACGATTGAATTTGCTTATTATGGCAAACGTTGAGAGAATTCGAATGCTTGGTGTGTGTTGCATTAACATGTCTCTGTGTGACCGCTGGCTGGTTGATGGTGGCTTCTTGACTTGCTGTGTGTAAGTTACAAGTAGTGTATTCAAGCAGTCTGTGTGGGCTTTTTTTGCCTAGTGTTTCATGTAGAGGGATTTCAATTGCATTTATTCTTAACTTTCCAGGGACCGTAACTGAATACTGCGATTCTCAACTTCAAGTTGACATCGATAGGGCCGCGGAAAAACACGTCGCTGAAGTCAACAAGATTGCTGACCACCTACAGCAAATCATCAACCGACTCAATTCACGATGGGAGGAATTCCGAACCAATGCCGTCACAGAGCAACGATCTAAGGAATCGCATCTGCTCGCAGGCTACTTTGACCAGGCTAAGAGAACGGTCAGTAATGCAACTTCGTCAGTTTATGCACGGTTTTTCCCGCCAACTGAGGGGGAAAATCTGAGTATCCGCAAGAAGAGAAAGGTGGAGACGAACACGTGCGTGGAGGAGGACACCAAGGCTGATTGTATGTATCACACGTATTTTGATTATAAAGACCCTCATCTAATTTCAGGACATATCACGTATTACTCTAAGTGCAAAGTAATTCTATCTGCGTCTTAGGTTTTATGCATCTACCAATCTTCAGACTTCAGTGTGAAGATTGCTAGATGCATAAAATGTAAGTCAACGGATATAATTAGCACTTGAAATAATTTATAACTATTTGCATTTAGCATCGGGCACTGTAATTTCTCACTTATTTCCTACTAGGACGTCTGCACACTTTGAGAGAGAGAGAGAGAGAGAGAGAGAGAGAGAGAGAGAGAGAGAGAGAGATTACATAGCTCTGTGACGGGCTGTGTGTATGTCATCTTCCAACGCCGGACAAAGCTGATCTCAGGTAGCATATTTGTCTGTAGCCTTGAAATCTTCTGCAAAGTATGTGGTAGGTTGATTATTATTTTAATTTGTATTTCTCAACAGACGACGAAGGCTTTGTTCACTTGCATCTGCTAACAGAAGAAAAATCAAATGCAGACATAGAATTGTGGAAAGCCGCAGCCATTGCAGAAAGCTTTCAAGTAAAACAACTATTTTGCAGTCTTCAAGAGCTACTAGCGGCAGTTCTGAAACAATCACACCAAAGCAAAGACATGAGAAACTGTGAAATTATGACTAAATGTTTCAATGACACGGAGAAGTTACTAGAAGTGTATCTGAATGATATTAACGGTGTAATGGAGCAACTGTCTCATTTATCAAAGCAGAAATACGGATAGAGAATAGTATTAATGTAATTGACCTATGATAAAAGCCTTGCCTCACTTTTCAATGGACAACCAACTTTACGACAGTGCTTCTGTGCAACCCGATTGACTACATCAGAGAAATCTATTGTTCAGTGAATATCACTGACAAATCTATTAACTGCTTTTAATTATTACAAACAAATAATTACAGAATGGTGGCAAGCTATCTTGGACTGTCTAATGCCCCAGTCAGTACAGTGACACATGTAACCTCCACAAATGTAATAATCTCCACAAATGTAATATCAACCACAATTGTAATAAAATCAACCACAAATGTAATAAAATAGTCAACCATAAATGTAACAACCCGCAACCACAAATGTAATAAACAAATTAACCATAAATGTAATAAAACTCAACCATAAATGTAATAAACTTGAACTTGCATATGTGATCATTTGTTTATCATTGCCCTGAGTAAATATAACTTTAATAAGACTAGTGTAATGTTATTGCATACTTTCCTGAAACTAGGTTTTTTTTCCGAAACACATAATAGAATACTTTGAGAACGCTATCAGAAAACGGCGAGGTACTGATCAAACCGTTAGATATGGAAGTGGAACAGCAGTTCTAGACACTGATAATTACATAATAAGGAAGCGTCAAAATAACTCGTCAACCAGTGATACCACACCAAGTTTATGACAGATGACTCAGAACAATTATGACAGAGAAATATAAAACCTTATAACAGAAACTTACGACACAAAACATGGTGACGAGAACATATATTTCAACCTAAGTTACACAATAGAAGACTAACCCTTGACATGTGCTTTTTGTACAAAATAATTCATTCACATTATGATGCTCCAGATATTCTAAATCAAATCTGCTTTTATGCCCCAGTAGAAATTTACGCAGGAAACCCCTTTTTAAACCAGACTTGTGTTCTTTAATTGCAGAAAATTCTCGACAGTGCCCAGATGCATGTCTGTTTTTAATGATATCTCTTTTAAATGTAATATAGATATTTTTCTACGCTGTGTAGTTTTAAAACTATTTTATCCAGTCATTTTAACAGTTCTCCTTTTGATTCGTGTATGTTTTTTTTCAATTTAATGTATCGTGCTACTTTTATGGTTGTCTTGTACATTTGTCTTGTGATGGTGTGACTTTTTTGTTTCGCAGATCTGTTAGTGGGTTTGCCCGTTGATCCCTGTATCAAATAAAATAAAATAAAAAATAAAATCTAGTAAAAAACAATACGAAGAATACCTTGAACACAGTAGAGCAAAATTAGACATCCTGGCATCCCTAGTGAAGGAACAAACTTCAAGTCGGACAACATAGGAATACAGACAATCTATCGATTATTCCACACAATTTATCCACTGAAGACGAATTTGAGGCAATTGATTAAGAAAGTACGGCAATTTTCGAAAAAACGGCGTTAAAGGATCGTAGTGTTATACAGTCTCCTCCACTCTGGAGTAGAGACTGCACTTACATTCATATTACAGCTGTGTCTCGCCGTGGCCAATCAGTTCTATACACAAAACAGTGAAACGTAAAATACACTTTCAAATATACGTACAAACACACTAAAACGCAAACAATCAAGATATGAATAATGTGTGGAGTGCTTTCCTTATTACATAGATCAATATTTAAGGGCTTATTCCTCAATTGCAACGAAAAAATAGATTATTACATTATGGTTGATAAGTATTACATTTATGGGTGTTTTTTTATTACATTTATGGTTACCATTTATTACATTTGTGGTTGATGTTTCTATTACATTTATGGGCGATTTTTGTTACATTTATGGGCGATATTACATTTATGGGTGCATTTTATTACAATTGTGGTTGATATTACATTTGTGGAGATTATTACATTTGTGGAGGTTACAACACACATATATATATATATATATATACTATTGCTACCGCTGCCAGTGATATCAAGACGACTTGAAGGGAGAAAATTCGAATTCAATTTGGCATGCTTTTTCCTTCTCTTAATATAAAGAGAACAAGCAAAACATTAAATCTAAATCTGAGAATCCATTGCAATTTACTCATGTATCGGTCTTGCTCTTTCGAGCATATCCTTCGATCTCAAACAAAAAAAGCTCTAAAATCAGATAAAAGTTGAAAAATATAATAATGACACTACTAAAATATATGTACAAGGAATACGATGCCCAGTGAAGAGAAATTTCACCAAAGGATCAACCATAACGCCACTGGAAGAAGGCAATTCAACGTAATACCTGAGCGACACCTTCAACTTCCAATTTTACGTTATTAAGGTAGCTAAATACCTTTTAACACTTACAGATTTTTATTTTTTCTCAATTGAACACGTCCCAAACCCCAATAAAGTATACATTTTCTGAAAGCCCTGATATAGAGCTATCCGACCAAGCACAATACACAGTCATTATTTGCATAAGAGTCACGTGACAAGCGTTTTGCTGAAGCTTCAAAAAACCGGTTTTTCCCGCCTTATGCAAACATGCTGCAAGATTTCCGGTTAGAATTTCTTCATTGACAAGCCTTGACAATATCCTTCAAAACTATGTCTGCGATTTTTTCCCGGAGGCTCCATTCAAATTATATGGCGTGATAATTAAAATTCCTTGAAAAGCACCTTCATCTAACACCTTTAAGAGCGCATGAAAAATATAAAGAAAATCCCAAGTATAGCCCGCATCGATGTGAGGTTTGTCCGTCAGATGGCGTGTTCCTCCATGCTTAAGACATATAATTATGCTTGGAGATGTCCTTTTTGTATGATAGGATGCTTTATCCAAAATTTTAGATAGAAACACCATTGTATGTGTGCACGTGCTTTTTTTCTTTGTATAACGTGTTAACACATAAAAATTGCACCACATTTATTTAACAATATATACATTTATTACAAATATTCGGACCAGTTCACATCGTTGATATATCCATGTAGTCCAGTCATTTTAGGCCAAAAAAGGGGGTAACCCACCACAAATTGCAACAGAATTTATTTTTTCACCATTCATCTCAGAAAAAACCATGTAAAAACATATCAAAAGTCTTCCAAAATCGAGGAGTGGAAAACCCCCTAATTGCATAAATCCAAAATGGCCGCCCCGGTATTATAGTTTTAACGCTTTTGGCCACTTACTGCCCAATATTGGTCCGATTTTAATAATTTTTTTTTATTTCCATATACCTTGTACATTCTCTTCATATTTTAGACATTTTTACAATAATTCCATCGTTATTATTTACAAAACAGGGACATGAGTCCGAATTTTACTGTAAAACAATAGTATTCTCACACACTATGTCTTGTAATCAATACTTGTTTTATTTTATATGATACAAATGTCTGTAATGTGAAATAAATAAATAAATAGATAAATAGATAGATAAATAGATAAATAGATACATAAATAAATAAATAAATAAATAAATAAATAAATAAGAAAGAAAGAAAGACAAGAAAGACAAAATTATTCATCAGTTGTTGTTCGTCTTTGCTAGTAAAGGGAAAGCAACTCCACTTCATATTTGGGTTGTTTGCGTTTTGTGTGTGATATTGTGTATAATATAAGTGTATATCATGTTTGGCTGTTTTGTGTAAAATGTTGCTCAGCCATGGCGAGACGTACCCGTAATCTACGTGTCTTGTGTTTATCCGCACTGGAGCGGAGAGATTGCTGTGACACTACGATACTTTGGCGCTACGTTTCGAAAACAGAGTTTTCTGGGGTACACACTTGGAGATAGGTTCGGATTAGAGAGAGACATAAACAAGAATCATAGAATGACAAAAATAACGAAAAGTCACAATAGAACAAAATTGAGCACTGCATCAAACAACTCAGATTCATTAAGAACCTATCGACACACAAACTCACCAACATTGAAATCAACGTACTTAGCAAAGGCTTAAAATTCATTCCCACAACAAATCGTCCTAACAGAATCCACCTGTTAGGGGACATAAAATATACATTCCGAAAATGAGACTCTGATATATCATGAGACACAGACCGTACAACACCCAGTCAAAATGAACTCGAAATGGATCCCACATACAACCGAGAACACAAAAATAGAAAATTATTTGGAAGCAACAAAATTGGCTATTGTTAACATACCTATTCGAAACACAAAAAAAACAACATGACACGTGCAGAACAAATAGTGTTCAAAACGCTTTCAAAAAACAAGAAGATAACCATCAAACCGTTTGATAAAGGACGGGGAACAGTAATTTTAAACACTGATGATTACATAAGATAATGTCAACTTAACGATCAACAATACTACACAAAATTGGCAACAGATGACACAAAAAATATAATAGAAGACATACCGGTACACAATCTCATAACAGAAATGTCCAATGAAAAACACATTGACCATCACACATATGAATATTTGAATCCAGTCGATAGAAAGATAAGAACGCCACTTTGGTACCTTCTACCGAAAATACACAAATTGCCGCCACCAGCAGCTATGTTCGTAGTACGGCCAATCATAAGTGGATGCTCCAGTCCAACATTTCACATATCAGAATTCATTGACCATTTTCTCAAACAAATCGTCAAGAAAGAACCGACATACATCAAAGACAACACACTTTATACGGAAAATTGAGACGATCAAAGTTCCGGCCAAAAGCGACACTAGTAACACTGGATGTAATTTCCATGTACACGAATACACCACATGATGAGGCAATTGAATCAATCGGCAGAGCATTAAATCAGGAAAGATCATCAAACAGTTACATAATCAAGCAACCGCCAACGAAACACATGATAGCTCTTCTAGAAGTAATCTTAAAAAAAACAACACATTCGAATTCAACGATGAATGCTACTGGTAAATATGGGGATGCTCGATGGGGTCCCCATCTTCTCCAGAAATAGCAGATATTACATTTCATGAGACAGGAACGAGAATAATACAGAAACACAAACAACAAATATCGACCTCGCTGAGGTTCAGGGACGATGTTTTCTGATTTTCATCGGAACACAACACGAACTCAATGAATTCATATCAAACATCAACAAAATGCATCCTACTTTCAATTTTTCGTTTGAAAGCTCCTCTCAAGAAATCACATATTTAGACCTATCTACAAAGGTCGTCGATACAACAAAGAGAATATTCTCGACATCAACACACACACAAAGCCAACAGATACATTTCAATTCTTACAAAGAAACTTATGCCATCCGGCAGCAACATTCAAAGGTCTGATCAAAGGTGAATCATTACGATACATCAGAACATGTAACAACGAAATCGATTTTACACAAAAAGTCACACAATTTAGTGAAAAATTACAAGTCTGACAATACAAAAAACTGAAATAGAACGCATTATCAGAGAGACAGATCATAAAAGCAGAAAAAGACTGCTTGAACAACAAAAAGAAAGAAATAACGCCACCAACAATACCAACATATAGCCCGTACATAGAAACGACAAAAATCAAACAAGCCCTGACAGAAAACTGGAGTGAACTTGAAAAAGACAAAACACTAAAAAAACTGTTCTAAACCCAACCAATAATCGCATATAATTATTAGAAGGAACAGAAATATAGGTGACACATTTATAAGCGCCAGACTTCACAAAAACTACAATAGCTCAAACTCAGGGTCACACAAACCTACACAAACAAAACGAGATCAAACTGTAGACATTCTAGCTTCCCTACTTGAACAACAAACATAAGTGGAACAACGTATTACCAAATTAAAAAATCTAACAATCAATCAATTGGTCTCACCAATCAAAAATGAATTTTAAGTGGGTGATGAAGAAAAAGTCTGTTTTCGAAACGTAGCGCCAAAGGATCATAGTGTCACAGCAATCTCTCTGCGCCAGTGCGGATTAACACAAGACACGTAGATTACGGGTACGTCTCGCCATGGCTAAGCAACATTTTACATAAAACAGCCAAACACTTATATTATACACAATATCATTCACAAAACGCAAACAACCAAAATATGAACGATGTGTGGAGTTGCTTTCCCTTTACTACCAATACTATTTAATTCCCATGTGATCTGTACACTTTCCAGGAGACTTTAAACCCCCTCTCCCTTTGCTTGGCTCTCCCGCGCTGGCACACTTTGTCAATTCAGGCGCGGCTGTTTATCTACAATTTGGGTAAAATAAACATCATTTGGGAAACTGGTAATTTTACAATTACCAGCTAGTATTGAACCTCATGTTGAGTTTCACAACTATGGTGACAACCAGTGTACCCTGGTAACACAATATCAACACACTAGATATAACTAGACTTCAAACCAGGTTGACTGTGTTTGATATGAATAAACCGCCCACTTTTTATAGGACGAATGTTCTAAAAAATGCGTAAGTTCAGCCGATGGCTTTTAATGTGAAATAGGGAATAGGTTATTGGCAAATTAACAACCAAAAACAAAATGGATACATATTCTGTATTAGTTATACTGAGATTGCTTTCAATTTTATTTATATATTTCACACCATATACGTTAGCATCTTGCAAAATTAGACCAGTATTGATTGGAAGGTGAAGTGTGTTTGTGTACCATTGTTTTACCCTGAAATTCAGACTTGTGTGCCTGTTTTATTAATAACTACAATTGGAAATGCCCTAAAAATGTTGGAAATTAGAAGAGAATGTACAATTTATAAGAAAATAAAAAAAAAATTGTCCAAATCGGACTGATATCGCGCAATATGTGGTCATAAGTGTTGATTCCATAATACCGGGGGCGGCCATTTTGGATTTATGCAAATTAGGCATTGTTCCACTCCTTGTGTATTTATTTATTTACTTATTTACTTATTTATTTATTTATTTATTTAACATTACAGACATTTGCACCTTATAAAATCATGAAACAAGTATTGATTAGAAGACATAGTGTGTGAGAATACCATTGTTTTACAATTATGTTCCTGTTTTGTAAATAAAAACAATGGAATTTTTGTAAACATGTCTAAAATATGATGAAAATGTACAAGGTACATGGAAATAAAAAAAAATTACCAAAATCGGACCAATATTGGGCAGTAAGTGGCCAAAAGCATTGAACCTATAATACCAGGGCGGCCATTTTGGATTTATGCAAATTAGGCACTTTTCCACTCCTTGGATTTTGGAAGACTTTTGATATGTTTTTCTCTGGGTTTTTCTGAGGTGAAGAGTGAAAAAATAAATTCTGTTGCAATTTGTGGTGGGTCATTTCATATTTTGACTGGACTAATGGGGTGCATGGGAACCCTACCTTCCGACTAGACAATTGGTATGAAAAAACTTCACTGTTTTAGTTCTTCGAAAATTGAAAAACATATTTTTCTCCATAGAGTTAACCTAGGGATTTTTAATTTTCAAATATTAGCAAATCTTATTCATTATTGTCCGGTGATCCCTAATTTATATTCTTGAGTCGCATACTACCTTGAAAAATATTAAAGTTGCAACTGAGAGAGGGAGAAAATTTCATTTTTCATAGGGGATAGGGCAGTTACGAAAACCTTCACTTTCTTCTCTAAACTATAATGTCGAAGTCAATAACTATGTTACATCAATACATCAGCTTGATAAATATGTTTGTGATTATTACGTAAAATTACATGTAACTGAATTTACTAGAAGTCTGCACCCGGATGTCACCCAATGCTATCTGCGGTGTTTGTTTGCTGCACTGGGAAAAAGCTGTCTCGGACAATCCCCCAGAATAATCATCGCAAATTACAGCGTTAAAGATTTCGTGCCTACGTAGGTACGAGTGGGCTGCAGTGTATTTGTAAGTTTTGCTTTGTTGATTTTTTATTAGCGAGGAATTTCCTGTACTGTGTGTGCTGGAAGTCAGCAAAGATGCAAATATCACAATCCGAAAGCTAACAGTTGAAACGTAATGTAGGACGCTACAAACAGTAAGAACTTACATTCTTGCACAAACTAGGCATGTTTAAAATGAAAATACAAACTCACGTACCAAGCTGTTTGATTATACGTCGGTAGGACATGTTCACGGCCGACATAGGACAAATTTCGTTGGTGTACCGAGGGATGAACGGAAAACCGTCTTCAGTAAAACTTGGTCTCGGTTCTATTCGAGGAATTACGTCAAGTCACAGAACCATCCGCGCCCTCAGACAGAGCGTCACGCCACTCCAAGACGCATCCCTCTTGCAAGCACGAGTCCGGTTGACAAATAAAATATTTAGGCGTGAAAAACAGTAAAATTTATGTACTTCTAGTCATTTAACGTCCTCAAAGTCGCTTGCAGATAGAATTGTTTTGCGTTATTTCTGCATTCCATAACGTCGCCATTTGTATTATAAGCATGACCGTCGATACCAGGAACAGAAATTTTTTCACGTGATTTAAGAGCAGGTTTTCCATTAAAAATGAATATTAAAGTGGAAATATTTAGTCGCATGAATCTTACAATAACAGCTACTGTTACACGTCTGATTTGATTTTTTTTGTTTAGAAAGATTAAATGAAAACGCCGGCTTATTTTAAAATTGTGATTTTATCATTGTTCCAAGCATTTAATTTACTTGCAGCAAAATTACAGCCCTGATGTTTCAGATTTCCAGTGTCACTGCGCTGTTAAAAAATTGGAACAAGCAGTAAAATGTGTCAAATTGGACTTCCAATTCGCCAAGTGTAATGATTAAAGCAGGATGTATCTTGCTCATTTTCGATCTATAAACGACTATAGACTAGTCATCAGAAATTATCTTTTGTTCGGCGTGGCCTTGCACTGCAGACTATTACTCGCTGACTGCTTCTGTCTGAAATTCAAAGCGGCAAATCAATCTGTATTGTCGGTTGTCTCTTTTACAGTGTCTTTTATTGAACCGTGTATGCTGCGCTTTAATCAGACGACGAAGAGTGCATGAGTCACAAAAATCCCCGAAGTGCCTGGGCAAACTGGCGTGATTGTACTTGTCAGTTATTTCAGTCGGGGGATTTCCGGAATGATACACATGTGTGGAAGTATAAGCGAAAACTGACAGGGGTGACACCCTAATGAAACGAAAGTCAGCTATATAAATAGACCTCTGTTTTTTTGAAAAACAGTAACTTAACGCTAACAAAGGTGTTTTTATTGAGTTGAAAGAAATGTGGAGTTTCATAGTGAAGTAAACAGTGTCCTTATCTAGTCTCTGTTTCACTTTGAGTCATGTTTTGATAAAGCTATGGCTGTTTGATTTTCGTCTGATATGTTTTGAACTTCACGTGCATTAGTTGCCACTTTGAAGAAGTTTGTTCTTTTAGTTCTTTTATTCAATATCAAAATTATGCTTTGTTGCTCCGTGCATTAATTAAAGGTTGTTGACATACTGAGTATTCAAATAAAATTTGTATGTTGGGCCTACATTGAAAATATGCGATGCATTCGTGACCAGACGTAGTTTCGAACATCGAACATCAATGATAAAGAATACACATCAGAAATTAACAGACTGCGTGATTAGGCTTAATACTTAGTTCGTAAAAGGAAAACAACTCCACACATTGATCATGGATTGGTTGTTTGCGTTTAATGTATGGTAGTGTGTAATTTTTTATTCACTGTCTTGTGTATAGAACCGATTAGGCAGGGCGAGGCAGCTGTAATCTACGTGTTACTGCAGCCACTACATACTTCAGAAGTCGACTAGGACACTGCAGATGGTATTCAGAAAAACAAAACAAAATATGCTGAAAAGGTGTTGAAATTTGGGACTATAAGTGTTCAATAGGACTAAGCAGCGAAAAGGAAATGTTTAATACCCGACCATGATACCGTTGCTTTTCTGTCAAATTTAGAAAGATATATGAGGAGTTAGTATTTTTATTATTTATGCTCTGTATATATGGAAAGAGACCTAGAAAACAGTTCAACAGGTTTTGTTTAAAAATTAAACCACAGTCAAGTGAACGTTTAAGATGATAAATTATTGCCTTTTTGTAGTTTGCTTTTACGTTTATTTAAACTGAAAAACCACTCTGTAGTGAGTACATTTTGAGTAAACATAGGAATTATTACCCGTTTACTGTTAGATGCTTTACAATTTACATCAGGAATCTTCAAAATTATTGTAAACAGCAACCAATAAACAGTATACTGAAAACTGCATGGAAGGAAATTTGACTAGACTCGGCTATCGGTGTCAAAGTTCCTCACAGAAAGTGACAACACTGCTGACCAAGTCGTTAAGTTTGACAGAGAATATAACAATAAGCATCGTTGGCTACCTAGAATCACAGAAGTTAATAAATGTGGCTGCTGGCATCGGGTTCATAGTGCTCAGCGCCCTAGAGTTGTTGACTGTTGTTGGGGGATCTCCTGGCCTTTTCACTACCCGGGTTCATTGTCGCCAGAGTCGGCGCAGCCGCCGCTGGTGGCGACGTAGCCGGAACTTTGGTCACCGAAAAAGGCTAGTATTATTTCAGATAAAAACTGGACAAACTTAGTATAAAAGCGCAGAAATGATCGTTTTAACCGAATAGAGTTACCAAGGATATATAATAAATGAAAGTGAGATAATTCTGATGTGTTTTTTGCTAACATGTGAAATAGTCTTCTAATTATGATGACGGATCAAAATGTTCTCGGAACTGAAATATTTAGCAAACTGTAAGGATAGATTATCGCATATGAAACAAACGGCGACAAGGTACAACTTCTTTGTAACATTGCTATCCCTATGTGGTTCACCTCACATGATATTATGACCTTATGTGAAGATGAATGCTTTCTTAGTCTCAGATATCATAAAGTACTAATTAATATATGAATAAATGAATATTTCAACATATTGGTGCACTTCTATTAAATATATAGATTTTTCAATTTTGTGGTAACGGAGTAACTTTAGCACGCCCTCACGCTAGAATATCTAAAAATGTATTAAAATTATTTTTTTTTGTCTGTTTGTTTGTTTGTTTGTTTGTTTGTTTGTGTTTTATAGAGTGCCGAGATAACAAGACAGATCAAAGACATCAAATCGATGCATTGAATCACATCCTTGAAACATCTCATTGTCAAGTTTAATGAACTGGCGACCTAAATCAGGTAGTACAATATGCAGTGAGGGCTACTAGTCGTGACTGCATATTTTACTAAATTCTCCCAATCGGCGACAATTTTTAACCATGGTAATGACCCAGCCTTTGAATTTTTGAAGAAAACTTGCCATGGTTTATTCACTTAATTATTATTTATTGCAAGACTCGCCATGAGCGATTGCGCCAGTGTACAGATTTTATAAGTAACCCTGTAGGTATAGTGCCGAAGCAATGAGGTGATGACAAGTTGACTTCTGCGGCAGTAATTTAGTGTCGAAAATGATACGTATACGATAATGTATATTTGTATGCAAGATTTCGATTGGTCGTATTCGTCTTTTTTTTCAAATATGTGCTGTTCCGTTTTATCAGATGATTAAGTTATCATTAAATTCAGCGGATAACTTCGAATAAGAAATGATGTTCACACAAACTTGTTAACTGATAATAAAATCACTGTTTACTTCATGTAAAGACTACTAACGATTACGAGAAATGTTCTTTATATTGAAAGAGATAGAGAGAGAGGATGGAGAGGGAGGGAAAGAGAGATGGAGAAAGATAGAAAGAGAGGGGAGAGAGCGAGCGTTGTTTACATAGAGTACAATAGTTTTAATTGGATATATACATCATGTTAAAAAATAGACAGGATTTTACCGACCAGTTCTTCTCAAGTGCCTCGATGACCTTTGACATTGCCCCTGACGCCCAACTGATTTAAATAGTATGTGTCTGAATTCCTCAATGCCAAAGTACGCATACTTGTGGCGTAACTCATTCGAATTATCATTATGTTTTGGGGAGTAACTCTGCATAAAAACCCTATAATACTTATTGTATTAACATGGATTATTGCCTGTATTTTAGCTGAAGAGTGCATATACAGATGAATACAGTCAAGAATCCATTGCTTGTATTCAGAAAGCCTGTATTCATGTGGATTCATGTAAATTCACGTGTATTATACTATAATACAGGCAACTCATTAACGTGAATTTGTCTGAATTATCGGGTTTTTTTGGGGAGTAATTCTCTGGAACATCTTGACCTGAAGCCTCAAAGTTTCACTTTCACTTAGCTTGAGGCTGAACTTAACTCGTCTTTTTTTTCAAACGATGGCGAAATTTGACACGGCATGTTAATGAATATTTAAACGTCTACAACTGCAAATCTGGCTGGTTTCAAAATGATGTGATTGTAATTGATCTATTTGTAAACGTTCTCGAGGCAACGCTATGATAATATAGACACTAGTAGGAAATTGAAGCTGAATACAGGGTTATTAAGCTCTTGACTTGCAGAGGTCATTCACCTTCAATATCTAACAAATACAACACCGGATTTATTTGTTTGGACAACTGATGGGGATTTCAATTGATTGATTGAGTGATTGAGTGATTGAGTGATTGATTGATTGATTGATTGATTGATTGATTGATTGATTGATTGATTGATTGATTGACTGATTGATTGATTGACTGACTGACTGATTGATTGATTGATTGATTGATTGATTGATTGATTGACTGATTGACTGACTGACTGACTTCGAACTCCAACACAGATATGATATAGTTAAAAACCATATACATCCACACTTACAGGAGGATTTTAGTAAAAAACAAATAACATGATGTTACAGGACAAGAAAGCTAGTTAAAACAAATGACAAATGACATGCACAACGAGGACAAAGTAAAAAATCAAAAACAAACGCTTTTAGCTTTTCTTTTAAAACTCGAAACAGAAATATTAAAAATTGGCAGACATTAATAATAATATTATATAGCCTTTGAATGCGATTAAAAAGTGAATTGCTAGTAAATTTAACTCTACCACCAGGTTCGTGAAATGTCCTTTTCTGTCTAGTTGATCGCCCCTTAAAGTGTAAATTAAAAATTGATTGGCAATCAATAAGGGCATTAATTGATTTGTGAAGACAAACAAGGTCAAAATATTGAAACGATGAAGTCCAAAAATGAATTACAGGTACTTGTGTCACGCTAAGTACAAATTTACAATTGCCATTCACCAACTTTTGCTTTTAGAAATAACTAAGAACAGGCGTCGACTTTTTGCAAACATCTGGATAGCCTTAGAACCGTGTATACCGGGCTATTGGCTTTCTTCTCGTCACAGCGCCCACACCTTTAAGGAGAATTCCTTTTTCTTTTCCGCACACGGGGTTTCTGGAGTGTCTTTCTATTTCGGAGCATTCGTCTTACCATATCCAACACTGCAAATATTCCAACAATAGCTGGCACTGCTACCGCTAGTGGGGTTAGGCCATTGCCCTTCCGTTCTGAAATGGTACAAGCAAATAGAAATGAAACGGTGCTAAAACTTAGTTAACGTTATGATCGTAGAATGCACATTTGTTTACATAGCAATGAGACTCTGAAGTCATGTCCATTGAAATGAGGGGTACATTTGCCCGGTGCAAAACCCTGAGCGTACAATGACAGTGATAGATGTATTTGCTACGACTGAGATACTCGTGAAGCAGAATTTCAGATTATTGTGAAATTAAATTGAAATATGAAGAAACAACGCTATAATGTCGCCATGATTCTCGATGCAATGGAGAACATTATGTCAAATTTTCAGATACACATATGCAGTTTATATCAATGTACATAATATTTTGACAGACGAAAATGAGTCCTTCACATTTGAATCCCCTCCCTAGCTCTAGAAACGACCCACGCCCTCTCTGTCGGTCTGACTGAACATTAGGTCACTGGAAAAAACAATCAAAACTACTTCTCTGTCTAAGGTTATCGTGACAATGAAAACACAGTTCTTTGTGCACACAATTTCGACATTCGGTATTCACAATGTCAGACAACGATGTATTAACTCTATGGGGAAAGGTAAATTAAACTTTAGATTTCACAAAATTAAGGCAGCAAAGTCTTTTTTTAACTCTGAGAGCTTCAAAATGAGCCGCCGCCAACATCCAATCCCCGACAAGCGATGGGTCAGAAACTTTTGTATATTCATAATATCTGTCCCCGTGGCGTAATCTACCGTTTATTAACAACAGATGCTCTTTAATACCAAGCATAAAGTGATACTTCATAATGTTCATATCAAGTGCAATTTGTATTTTTTTTTGTTTTTCTCACATTAAAGTCACTATCTTTGCAAGCATTTAGTGTTTATAACATGTTGATGTTCTTATGAGGTGTTCTCATCACTTGCCTTTTTTGTAAATCAATTTTTATGACGTCAATGTGATGTTACTATTCATTGTAATAATTCAACTTTCATGAAATGTAATTGATGCTTAATACAATACAGATATTCTCTAAGTAGACGGTAGCGCTACCAGTAATCCCCAACGTTTCGCAAATTGAAGGATTTTCCTACATTGGTGTTACGAGGCACTGGGATCAATAAAATTGCTTTCCTTCAAGAAGGCTTGAGTGCTCACTTGGAGGTTATCATCGTTATTCATTTGTCACTATTTTGTCATTTGTCACTATCTTCATTGGGACTTTAGACTACGCAATTCTGGTAAAACAACAGGTTTTATTATATGCCTCAATGCGAGTGCAAATCGGTGAACACCCGGGGGGTTAGCCGGCTGGTGAACGATGTACTGACCGGTTTTTATAGTTAACCGGTCAGGTGAAGCCCTTCGACGTTTTTGACGTCAAGGTAGATGTTTGATACTGGATTTAATATATCAATGCCCGCATTGCTATTTTGACTTTCGTTAAAATATGTTTGATGGTGGTCGATAATGGTAAAATTGTTTGAGAATGCCCTGCATGTAACTAAATGTCATATAGCGTTAACTGTGAAGAGGCATGTAATAAAATTATCATTACTTGAAGATGTCGGTATATATGCCCGCGTAGCAAGAGACAATATAACACATGTGTTCAGGCAATAATGTGTAATATTGATACGCGACATCGATATTAACATTTAATATAGCTGATTCATCAAGATAAGCATAATTACTTTTAAAGAAACCACTGCTCTGCTAGAAACTCACCAACGCCAGGGGTCTCACTGGAATGTTCATTATCATAGCGCTCGTTGTATGCATCGCTTATATCATGGATAACGATTGTAGTCGCCATATCCGTTTCTGTTGAATTGAACTCTTCAGTACTCCTTTCAGTCGTTGCTTACAGAAAATAATGAATGAATAGGTGGCTGTTTTAACGAATGAATTACGACACATACGTACTGGAGTATATGCTCATCTCAAGACAAATAAACACTAAACAAACAAACAAACAAAGAAACATACAGAGTCGCTTAGTCAAGGGATAAAATACAAACTGTAAAAGTCTACAAGCTACTTATCTCACCTGGGTCGAAAACACTCCAGGATAGCAGTGAGACAAAGTGCACAGTCCTCTGACTTTTTTTTGCAATGAACAAAATTTTTATTGACAAAAAAAAACCAGAACAGCAGACAAAGAAGCAAAAAAGAGACAAAAACAAAACTGGGAAACAAGAACAGACTGGTGTACAGAGTCAGCTTTTTAAATTTGCTGAAAAAGGTCGAGAAAAGGTGACCACTTTTCATTATGAGTGTCAAGCTTATCTTTGGACTTAGCTATACATAATTCAATATCATGAATTTTTCTGGGGAATAAAACAAAACCCCGAAAAGAAAGGGGTTGCCCTGCAAATTTTGATCTGTAAATATATTTACGAATTACAAAAGAAATAAGTTCACATTAAGATTATCTGCTGGATCACCAGGAATCATACAAAGCTTTGATGGAGTCGAACTGAGAGCTAGTGATCGACCTATTGCATACATAATATTTTGCCATAGGGCTTTCGTATGGTTACAGTTGTAAAATAGATGTTCTATTGTCTCTGGAAAATTCTGACAAATTCCACACAAGTTCGAAGGATATTTAACAGAATTAAATGAATAAAGCTGTTGATTTGTGTACAAAATGTTATGAAGAAGTTTAAATTGAAACACTCTTGACTTGCTATCAATTGAGACTCTATAAATCAGTTTGTACATCTTATCCCATTCTAAACTTGGTAGTTCAAGAGATTTCACTCTATTTGCTCTTCAGATTTTGGTCTGGTTATAATCTTTTTCAGCAACATATCTTTGAGTTTGGGTTTAGATAAAGATTCAAGTAACAGTTTTTCATCTTTAATACAAATGAAAATTTCATTTGAAAACTGTTCTATTCTTCTACACTTCAGAGAATCGGGAATTAAATTCAGCAAACCCATCCATTTCAACTTATTATTCAAACTTAAACCTTTCCTTTCAAATTCTCTCCATGAAATCTTTGTTTGACCCTTAAACAGGTCCGAAATAAAATGAATTCCAACATCATTGAAGTTTTTATAAAAGATAGATTTTCCACATAACAAAATATACTTGTTGTTCCAAATGAACTGGTCTTTATCCCCTGTTATCTGATTGACCTCTGACCATGCATCCAAACACTCACCAATAAAGTGTGTACATGTGGTTGGCAGTGATTTCTTACTGTAGTTACACAGAAATAACAATGAACCACCAACTGTTTTAAGGTTATCAAGTACAAGCCTTTTCCATGGGTGTTGCGAATTACTGAAAAGTAATTGTTTGATTGTAAGTATTCTTTGAACCCTTTTCATGATAAAAAGATCTGGCATTTTGAGCCCCCCTTGGCCCACCTCCCCAATCATTGTTTTCCTTGCAACTCTGTCTTGACCCTCCCGAAGGAAATTGTAAGCGATTTTATATATCTCCTTAATCAAATCATTGGACACAGGAGAGTTTAAAATTACGTAAGTAAGTTTAGATAAGGCTAACGTCTTAAGCACATGAATTTTACCAATAAGACTCAATTTTCTAGTTTTCCAAATCTTAAGCACATTTTCTAAATTTTCCATTGGCTTACAAAAGTTTTTTTTCTTGAGCAAAAACAGAATTATATGAAAAATGAATCCCAACGATTTTGATGGTGGAGGTGGGCCATGAGACCCCGAACGGCCTGTCTCTTCTATCTCGCCATTTCCCTAGCCAAATTGCTTCACATTTATCAGTATTAATCTTCAGACCCGAACTACTATGAAATTTTTTAGGGATATCAAAAAGAACTGAAACAGAGTCCATAGACCCTAAAAAACAGGTCATATCATCTGCAAAAGCAGATTCTTTGGCTTCCGTGCCTGGAATATTTACACCTTTTATATCTGTATTTGATTTTATAGAAAATAAAAGTGTTTCAAGAACCAAAATAAAAAGCATAGGAGACAGAGGATCTCCTTGACGAACTCCTCGTTCTAAATTGAAATAACCTGTGTTGTAACCATTGTTCATAACAGTGCACTCAATGTTACAATAAAGAGCCTTGATCCATTTCATAAAGGAATCGCCAAAATTAAAATGACTCAGAACTGTAAAAAGAAATTCCCAACTCACAGTGTCAAAGGCTTTTTCAAAGTCAATTGCTAACAAAATTGCTGGAATAGAATTTTTTGAGGTATAATGGAACATTTCATCAATGAAACGTATGTAATCGCTAATATTTCTACCTTTAACAAAGGCTGACTGTGTTTGTCCAATAAGCCAGGGAAGGCACTGTTCTAATCGACGCGCTAAACACTTTGAAGCCAGTTTCATATCAAAATTAATCAACGAAATCGGCCTCCAATTTTTTAAGAATTGTTTATCCCTCCCTGGTTTGTCAATTAAGGTAATAACACTTTGTCTCTGTGAATTTGAGAATTTACCCTGAGTATAACCTAGGTTTAAAGCGTCAATGACTATATCACCTATCACTGGCCAAAAGGCAATGTAAAATTCCTTTGTCAGGCCATCATTGCCTGGGCTTTTATTTTTAGGAAGGGCATTTAAAACTTTAAATACTTCAGTCGGGGTTAACGGGCCTTCACAAATGAGTTTCTGGTCTGGAAATAACTTTGGTAGCCCTTCATTCAAAAAATAATCCACATCTATATTATCCACTTCTCTTTTACTGTATAAATTAACATAAAAAGATTTAATTTCATTTTTAATCTCTTGTGCATTCTTTAAAATAACATCGTCATTTTTCTTTAAGAATTTAATGGTTGAATTCTTCTTATTAATCTTTTCTAAACTAAGAAAATACTTATTATTCTTTTCTCCTTTTTCATACCATCTTGCTCTAGAGCGGATAATGGATCCCTCTGTAATATAATCATACTCCTTCTCTACTTGAGTTTTAGCATCTTCTAATAACTTAAAATTTTCATTATTTGGAGTAACAGAGTAGATATTTTCCAATAGTTTTACTGTATCTTCAAGATCCTTAATTTTACTTTTCCTATTTTTGGTTTTATCTTTACTGAACCCTACCTCTGACTTACTTAAACACTTGAATGCAAAGTCCACTGTAGTGCAAAGTCTACGTCCCGCGCGGTAGTTAGACAAAGCGAACAGTCCTTTGCTTGCTTGAAGACTTGAGAGCAAAGTCCACTGCAGTGCAAAGTCTACGTCCAGCGTGAAAGTGAGACAAAGTGAACAGTCCTTTTGCTTGTTTGAAGATTTGAGAGCAAAGTCCACTGCAGTGCAAAGTCTAACAGTATAAATCCAGTGTGTCAGTGAGACAAAGTTTTGAAAACTATACTGCTGGAGTTTCCAAAGTCCTGAAGTAAAACGTCTGTGACAGGATCCCCATAAATTGTCTGAATAAACCACGCTGCCCCAGTATATATACTAATAGTTATATAAGAAAACAAAGAACAATCCAGAATTTCTATTGATATACTAATAACTGCACCAAAACATCTCCATCTATGACTAATCTGAAAGTTCAGGTCATTTAAGACAGTGACCCTGAATGTTCTAGTTTAATTAAACTCAAGCGTGTAAGATCTACAAAACACACCCGTTCTTCAATTTTTTTTTTCAAAAAAAGAAAAATCTTTCTTTTACAAATGCTATTAAAAGTGTAAAGAACAAACTCCAAACAAGAGAGATGCATTCTGCGATTAAATTGTCTCTACCCTTGATATGTCGAATGTCAAGGCTATACTCCGGTAACACTAAACCCCATCTCAACAACCTCTGATTTTTGCTCTTTAATTTCTGCAGAAAAACAAGAGGATTGTGATCAATATAAACCACTATTGGCTGATTTAAAGAAGTAATATAAACATCAAAGTGCTGTAAAGCTAATATCAAAGATAACACTCTTTTTAATTGTAGAGTAGTTTTTCTGCAATTTGTCAAAAAAGTAGCAAACAGGATGATCTATCCCATGAGCATTCTCTTGTAAGAAAACAGCACCAGCAGCTGCATCACTAGCATCTGTTGCTAATTTGAATGACAAACTGAAATCTGGTGCAGACAAGACAGGAAAACTTTGTAGTATGTCTTTAAGTGTATCAAATGCCTGTTGGCATTGTTCTGACCAAACGAACTTTACTTTCTTTTTAAGTATGTTTGTCAAAGGCTCAGTAATAGTGGAGAAATTTGGACAGAATTTTCTCTAGTAAACAGCTTTACCGAGAAAACGCATCAGTTGTCTCTTGCAATTTGGTATTGAAAACTTGAAATGGCACTGATTTTTATATTGACAGGTTTTACCTCAGCCTGTCCTTAAGTATGTCCAAGGTAAGTCACCCTTGCTTGACCAAACTCAGATTTGGCTAGGTTGATAGTCAACATTGCTTTGCTCAATCTCTCACAGAATTTCTGCATTAGTTTGATGTGTTCCTCCTCCCAGGTGTTGCTGTACATGACAACATCATCGACATATGCTTCACACCCTTCTTAACCGGATATGACGTCCTTAATCATCCGTTGAAATGTTGCGGGCGAGTTCTTAATTCAAAATGGCATTACCTCGTACAGGAACAATCCGCCTGGTGTAACAAAGGCAGATATTTCACGAGCACGATCCGTCAGAGGGACTTGCTAAAGTAGATCAAATTTTGTCACATACTTTGCTTTTCCCACTCTATCAATATAATCACCAATCCCAAGGACTGAAAAAGTGTCCGTCTTTGTGAAAGTGTTCACATTTCTGTAATCCGTGCACATACGATAGTTTTGATCTGGTTTTGGCACAAGAATACACGGCGAACTCCAGTTTCTTTTCTGGGTTCAATAAAGTCATTGTCCAGTAGATATTTGACTTCTTCCTGGAGATATTTCCATTTCGTTGGATTCAGTCTGGAGGAATCTTGTTTCACAGGCTTACCGTCCCTGGAACATCTTGGAACTAGTGTTTGTATTCTTAAATCAGTTCTTTCTTCTAATGTTGTTGTGACAGCTGGAGGTGTGGGAACTTTGACTCAAGATTTTCCATGATTTCTGAATTCTGGAGTTTGACCGAGCCCAGCTTTGAACTTAGCAGCTTTGAAATTAGAGTATTTCACTCAAGTCAGTTTCATCATCGCTACCTTGATAGTGGTTTGAACTGACTACACTGACAGGTTGTCTTACTTATGGATTATTCGTATTTAAATATGGCTTACGTATATTAATGTGACATAACTGTTTTTGTTTTTTCCTGTCAGATGTTATTATAATGTAATTTAAATCACCTTTTTTCTTATCAATTAGATAGGGTCCAAAGTAACAAGCATGGAGTGGTGTGCTGGCAACCAGAAGGAGAACAAGAACTAATTGAGATGACTCAAGGTTTTCTCTGGCTAATTCACATGCCTTCGTAAGTTTTGGATACATATTGCATATTGGATCCAATACATATTGGATACATAGAAATTCGGATACATATTGCAAAATATTTTGACAATCATTATCATCTCATAGGAATTTTTCTTTGAAAAGCTTGAGTGGGCCACTGACTGTATGTCCAAATACAAGCTCAAATGGGCTTAAAGCAAGAGACTCTTGAATGGATTCTTTAACAGCAAAGAGCAGAAAATGAATTCCTTCATCCAACAGCTTCTCTGTGTATAAACAGTAGGCCCTAATTATATTTTTTTCAAAGTCTGATGAAATCGCACTATAGCACTTGACTTTCGGGGCGTTAGGCAGAGGACTTATACTGTTTAATGCCTAACTGATCCATGTCTTGTTGAAAAATTCCAGACATAAAATTGGAGCCTTGATTGGACTCGGCACATTTAGGAAGGCCAAATAAAGTGAAAAAAATTGACTAAAGCTCTCACTATAGTATTTGCCGCAGTGGTATGGCTTCTGGGAACCGAGTAGATGTACACATAATTGTCAACATGTACTCATTTCCTGATCTTGTTTGAGGTAGGAGCCCAACACAATCTATGAGTATGATACTAAATGGTTCTTGAAATGCAGGAATTGGCTGTAAAGGGGCCTTTGGAATGGTCTGATTTGGCTTTCCTATCATTCGACATGTGTGACAAATTTTACAGAAATGTGCTACATCCTGTCTAAGATTAGGCCAATAAGATAAGTCTTCCTGACACCTAAATGACCAGCCAAGGGCGTTTTATGGGCTAGGCATAATATTTCAGCACGGTAGGACTTTGGAACCACAATTTGATGTTTTGTAGCCCAATCATCATTAACCAAGACATATTGAGGTCTCCATTTTCGCATGAGAATACCAGACTTTGTATAATAACAAGCAGGATTATCTGAACTTTAGCTTTGTCAACAATCCTGTCCAACAAACACAAGATCTTTGTGGGTCTTTGTGTTGTCCTGAAATAAGACTTGATCTAGAAAATGTTTGACCTTGGTCATCAGAAGTTTTACTGGAGGTTTCAAATCCACTTGGGATAACAGAATGATCAGTCACAAACACCTGACTGAGAAAAGTGTCATTTAAGCCAACGTCTGTGACATCACTTTTAAGAATATTATGATTCTCAGAAGTTTTCTTCCATATGGCTCGAGTAAACACACATGAGGGATACATTCAGGAATTTCTAGTTCAATTGGCTCTGGATCATGAACTAAATTAGGCGTATTGGTTACAAGTGGATTAGTAATGACTGTATCCCCAGCAAGGTCGTTTCCAAGGAGAAGGTGAATCACTTCAAAAAAGCAAAAAAGGCCTAATACCCAAAGTCACAGATCTCGAAACAAAGTCCAAAGACAAATAGACATTATGGAGAGGAACAGAAATGTAGTCACTACAATCTACCCTCCTTAATAAAAACTTTAGAACATGAAAATGACTTCTCAGAAAATGGCAGGGTATCAGCCAACAAACAAGACTGGGACGCCCCGGTATCTCTTAAAATTTTGACAGGGGCAGCGGAAGACAAATCACTATAAAGTGATATTAAACCATCATGAATAAATGGTTCAAAAGTATTCATAATGCTATCTTGAGAAGAATTGACCTTGACCTCATTAATTGGAGATACGAGGGGTTTAGCCTTTGAAATGTGTTGCACACATTATTAGACTCTAATAGAAATGACGATGAAATAAAGCCGGAGGGCTAAGATCCACTTTGACCTTCACGTTTTCTTTTCAATTTGAGACAATCTGATATTAAATGGCCATCTTTCTTACAATAATTACAAGAAAGTGTACCAGTTGTTTTGCCAGAAGGAGACTGAGACCTGGGATCTGATGACGTGGAAGTGTTATTTGAACTCTGTGAACTATTTTCATTTCATTTTCTACTCTCCTTTGAGAAATTCTTAGACGAAAAGGAGTTAAATTTGTCTGCACTGTTTCGGTATAAAAGGACCAGTATGGTTTGCTGACAAATGAAGTTTTGTGTGTTAATGAATAATCGTCGGCTAGACATGCAGCAACCTCTAATGTGTCTGCCTTTTGTAAGTTGATAAATGTCCTGACGTCACTTTGAATGCACCTTTTAAATTCCTCGATTAAAATAAGTTGTCTCAACCTTTCATAATCCTGACAAATTTTCTCAGAAGTACACCAACGGTCAAAAATCTGTTCCTTTGTTCGAGCAAACTCAACATACTCAACATAAGTTTCATCTTTCATTTACCCACAATCCCTACATTTCTGACGGCTAGCTTCAGACAGCAACTCATAGCCCTTGAGAGTTAATTCCTTCAAACAATCATAATTTCAAGCCTGCTCCACTGACAACTGAATAGCACGATTTGAACTAATTTGGGATAATTGGATCGTAAAGTAATGTCGATTTAACCTATCAATGTAATCTCATCTGATTTTCTTTTCACATTACACACTTGTTTTTATGAGTAATTTGCAATATTGCATCATTCTGCTATACGGCACCTAACACTTTTGAGAAATATGTAAATATATAATCCAATTATCCAAAATTAGTTCCAATCGTGTTGAATGTAAATTTCTCTTGCTTTACCCGCCAAATACGTTACCTATTCAATTTTAGTATTCCTTAATTGCATTTCCAACTTTAGAGTAAACAAAGTAAAAAACAAAGTGGCTGCAGCTCTCTGTCTAGTATGTCATTTTGAACTGCTTTATGGGACAAGTATATTATATTATGGGTAGCAAAATGTAGTAAGTTTTCAGGTGTGTTAGATTTTGTAAAGTTATCCTAAAGTGTAGTTTCAGTGGAGCTCTTGTCATTTTTCTATAAGCTTCTTAAAAAAATACAGGTCAAAGAGCGTTGTTTCCCTCCAACAGAATGGCTGCTGTCCCCTACTCCATATGTATTCTCTGTGACCCAGACTCTCTGCTGGGCGGTGGTGCTACACTTCCGCTCCTATTGGTCCCTGTCTCTTTTTACCGCTGGATGCGCTGCTGACAAAAAAGGAGTAAGGTACGAGCTATTGTAAGCATGGCTATGCTTGGTCAATACTTCGAGTGCAATATTGCGTTGAATTTTTTTTCATCTTGTGGCTACCTTTTCATTTAGATTACGTATGCCAATGCAGTCATTTCCCATCCCGGTTAGTTTCCCGAGCCAAACATCCTATGTCGACATTGAATAAAAACGAAATATAATTTAATTTTGAGTCATTATCGTCCATGCCAAAAGTCAACATGGTCACTAGGTCATGTATGAGAAAAAAACACATTGATGATCATCGTTATTTCACCACTAAATTCCATCATGGAAAATCACAGAGTCGGAGACTGAAGTGAAGCGAGACTGAAGTGAAGCCGTGCACAGATGTGCTGATCTCAAGATTTTGTCAGGTGACTGTGTAGTCAAAATTCTGACTGAAACATAAAGCCATACCTGACCCTATTTTCGATAACGGCACAGCCAGCGGTAGAAATGGGTCAGGGAAACAGACTATTCCGCCCAGAGAAGATATGTACCAGAAGTCACACATTCTCTGTGAGGAAGTGGAGTGCCTCGACCCAGCAGAAAGTCTTAGTAACCGAGACAACTCTGTACGACGGTTGGCTCAAATCGAAATATTGAGTTTTGAAGCAGGGGAGACTTTCGGATTGATAGTGATAAAAATTACATGTTGTATCGCGACAACTTGTTCAATATTTGACTTATGCAATATCTCTTCTTGTGCTGTTCATTCAGATATTGAGGAATTATTGCGGATGGTGTTGATTTCTGTGTAAAGGTCATATACATGAAGCCTTATGAAGGAGCAGTAAATCCGCAAATTTTGAGGGTTTTGTATCTTCGGACATAGGTATATAACGAATCGAATATCATCCAATGCCGTCTGTTCCTTGTGTCGTTTTAGCATTACGTGTCATCTGTGCTGTGTCTTGTGCGATACCAGTAGATTGATGGCGTAAATACGGTGGTCTGATTGGACGAAACATGAAACTAATCGTGGTACTTTCGCGATACAGCAAGATTGGCACACGCGCGAGGTCTCAGCTAGATCAAAAGTCCTTTGTGACGTTCAAAGCCAAAATTTCAATGTACTGTTATGATATATAGCAATAAACTACACCCAGCAATGCTATACCACTCTGTTTTGACCAGTTCACTTCATATATGCACTCGCTTTCGCCCATGCATAATGTCGTTAACTGGTCTAAATTTGGCGGTATAGCGTCGCTGGTTCTGGTTTTTGTTATTGAGTAAACAACATCTACATGTAAACCTAAAAAAAAACATTCGGAAAATGACAGGTATCGGAAGGTATTTCATCTGACGTTCATAAATCTTTTGTGTTATCTGTGAGCCTAGCTGCCTTTAATATTCTCCGTCTCCAAATTTCTTCTTGATTCCTCTGAACAGTCTCTCATTAACCCTTTATGTGCTGTAATTTTTCCCAACAAAATTTTAGTGCAACATTTTTCCCAATTTTTATGAACTTTTCTGTAATTGTTTTATAATTTTGGATCAAATGGACATAACATTTCATTGGCTACAGTTTATTGTCAAAATTTTGACGAAAAGCTGAGAAAAATTGACTGGAGTATACTTTCTAAAAGTGACAAAAATTGACTTTGGCGCTCAAAGGGTTAAAGAGTTTTATGGAAGAGAAACAGAATTGAGAAGGACCACATTGAAGATGATGGCAAATATCTGAACTCACCTTCTGTGGATGAATTGACAGGCATCGTACTGCTAGTTCTTTGAACTTCTTTGCCATAGTCGAGCAGAGCTAAATCAGAATTGACAACAATGACATACGGTGTCACTATTAGATTGTTTCTTAAAACAGATCGACGATCTTATACTATGCCTTCAGGTAGTGAGCTCCTCGAAAGTGAATGACTTAAATTCTTAACTCAAACTTTCCTCAACTTTACACGATTCTCTCATTAAAGCAAGAAAAACAATCTTGGCTCGCCGTGCAAAGGTTGTAACTATAAAAGGGAATTACCTAAATCATACCGACATCCGCCATTTTAATTTCAACTCTACGGTAAGCGATAATAAATATCCATTTTCGTAAAAAGTAGAAGATGAACATTTCACTACTCACACAAAGGGCTTGAAGATGTACCTGCTCAAGTTATAGATCATCGAAGAAGTTTGAAACTTTGAGAGTCTAATAGTCTGTCCCCTCTCCAACACTACCGGGTTCTACTTTCATTACTCGTTGCATATTGTATCGTAGTAAATATTAATTGATTATTAATGGGCGCCCTTTGCCGTTTATAAGAAACCCCATGAGGAATAGTGTAAGAAAACGTTTGCCTTGTAGCTAAATTGGTTTATTTGCATTATTCAGATAATGTAGGGAGAAACGTATGTGCATTATTCATTAACGTCCAATGCAACATAAGAATTCGCACGAGGAATATTGAGCAGAACGTTTGCATTGGTGCTTTGCGTATTCAGATGGAAGAGATGTATGGACACGTTTGGTGTGGTATATCATCCCTGTGCCATCTTTGCATTGGACATGGCCCAATTCGTGACAAACTAGTCAACTGGGACTCCATAACATACCATGTTACAAAAAGACGAGCAGAAATAGCATACACTATAAGTGAAAGTGGATTTCCTGTCGAAGGAATTAGTCTGCAAGTGTGCTAACCTAGGAAACCTTTACCGAAATATAGGGCTCAATAACGTCATAATCATTTAAGAAGCAGACAAAAATTAATCGTTATCGTTACTTCATAGTATTTCCCAACTGGACACTTTATGAGATTTACTTCTAAGACACAGACCCAGCAGGTAGATGGAAGATCACAAAGACGGACATTGTTATGGCAATATAAGTATGTGAAAGCCGGAGCTGAAAGTGCGAAAACGGAATAATTCTTTTGAGGCTGAATTAATAACGTAGTCTTTCTTGCGAATGACTTTAGTTACCTCTGTTAAAATAGTGTCTTTGCGAATGAAAAACATCAAATACTTATACAAAACATCATGCAGGCTATGGTATTAAATTATCTGTCATTCAAGGACAATTCAGAGAGCGAACCATGCTCCACAGATTACGTAGTATTATAAGCCTACGGTGTTAAGTCATGTTTTTTTCATTGAGCTGTAATGTCGTTTAACCTGCCGTCAACGTATTTTGCGGCCTCTGAATTTATAGGTAATGTTTATGCAGTCTCTCTAGGCATACCTTGCAAAATATCAAGATCCTCGACCTCGTCGGCCGAACCTTTAACAAACGAGCAGACATACCTTTTCCTTTCGGTGATTTAATGGCTGCAATAGAAGTCAAATACACTTTCTCTGTTGATTGATTTATGTAGGGGAGTATTATAAAAGTTAACCCATCTTCCCAAAAAGCAATATCTCTCATTTTTTCGTCGAAGTTGTTCAGATTCTGGTATGCAGGTACATCGATGTCGGGGGAAAGCATCAACTGAAATTCAACATCCACTCCTACATACGTGCTAGAGCCTGGTACAGCTTCTATTTTTAACATTCCGGTTTCCTGTACCAGAGGTCCTATCCATTGTGATGTTAGGGAGGTCCGCATGTACAGCTGGTTGCTATACCCTATTCCTATGATGGTCTCATCGTCCATAACACTGACGCTTATCACACAGCAGCTCCCATCAACAATCTTTTCCGTATCCCTAAGACTAGTTATAGACCAGATGTACATAAAATAGTCAGTACCAACTACGAAAAGTACGTCACGCGGTGTAACTTCTACATCCAGGAGACAGCAAGTGTTTTCTATCGGTCCCCAAAATCTCATATCGGCTTTCTTGTCAGCCGCCAAACCGATGTACAAATGGTGATCACTTCCCACAATTAAAACTTCTTTTGAGTCATAGCCTGTAGTCACTGTTAACGAAGCAAAACACGGATTATACTTTATCATGATTCTACAGTTTGGACTCAAATAATGACTCCGCTGTCAAAGCAAAAAGTCAGACATCTTAAAAAACGAAAGACAATTTTGACAAACTGTATAACTTGAATTTCTCATTTTTCTACGGCTGCAAAGTAGTATCCTTTGTCTTTCGAACTATCTTTTTGAAAGGCAGCTGGCGTGCCTTTCACGCGTTTATTTACCCTTTTGGAAAGAAATTGATTTATTTCTACATATTTTCAAGTCTTCATACGTGTCCTAAACCACCCAACTAGAGCTACACACAAGTTTTAAAATTTGAAACAAGGTTTTGCAACTGGGTAGCTGGCAAGCAATTTGTTCGGCCTGTCGTATGGAATATCTAGTCGGCGCTCTAACTCTTGTTGAATACAACAGTGAGTCTAAACTTCACAATGCCTGAACATGTTTTGTCAATAAATGGACCTAACGTTCATGATACGGGAAAATGTTATTGAAATAGTTTAAAGTTTGTGAATCAAACTCGCCACCATAATGAATGTCACATTCGAATATTCGCCTACAGTTTGACCGAAATTAGTACTTTTAAATAACATTCTAAAACATCAAAGTACGATAGGCTTCAAGTTTACGAAATGCTGTGACTTTGAACATTTCTAGGACACGGTCCCTGCTCTTGAGTTAATGACAATGCAGACACTCTATGTGGGACTAGGATGGAGAAGCGGTATACCAGAAAGTGATGACGTCAAAATTATCGTACACAAAACACAAATGCCTTTTAACAACGGCACTGGCTAAGTAATAACGTTAATGTAAATTTCTATTTTCTTCCAATCAATTTCCGACTTCTTATTTTTGTGTCCGTTAAATACATTGTAGGGCCCAGAATTGGCGTAAGCTGACCAAATCGTCAGAACTGAGCGAGCGTAACTTTGCTTGCTTACGATCGCTCTGTTCCTACAATTTGGTCAGCTGATCCTAATTTTAGGCTCCCACAGTGCTTAATCCTTCACAAATCAAACAAATGAAGACCAACAAACACATTATAGGTAAGAATCGTACGTTCATGTCATCGCGGTAATGATTTCGTCTCTCCCCAGGTACTATATCCCCGACAACAAAGGCCATATTGACCGTACGCCTTTGCAATACTGCATTTGCCAAAGATGGCATTGTGTCATATAACAGAAGTCGGCGTTTATTCAAATGCAAATCGCACTCTATGTGATGGTCGAAAAAACTTGGTATATTTGCAATACTTCTTCTAGAGAGCAAACTAACAGCTGTGTATCATCAGACAGTACAACCCCCAAAATCGATAGTATGACCACACAAAATAAACTAATACAATTTGATTTACATTGAAATAACACGTTTACTACCAGCAAAATATATGAATGTACATATAAAGATTAAAAAAACGACTCACATCGATATTCTGTACACATATATTATTTATATAATTTATCCAGGGATTACTCCTTTTCCTTAACTTTTGTCATGTTATAACCATCGCCTATTCCAAAAAGGCAATGACAAAAAAGTGCAATAATAGATCAAACTCTGTCATTGAATGCTTCAATTTTATCGAGTCATTTGTTTCATTTATTTTCGCCATAGTGCCTCCGAACAGATTAGCGCCCGGCAGTGTTGGGAAAATTGATGCGTCCAAGTAATAAAAAACATCCATGGTGAATCGAATTTCGGAAAGTCTAAATACAGCCGGGGTCGACACCTTGACGGACATTGGGCGTTCTGAGTCATCTGTAGCGATATTTCCACTTGCTTTTTTATTTCTATTGACCAACGTGATGCCATTACTTGAATTACTTGAATAATTTCAAGCTGCTCCACTGACAACTGAATAGCACGATTTGAACTAATTTGGGATAATTGGATCGTAAAGTAATGTCGATTTAACCAGTAAATGTAATCTCATTATTCTTTTCACATTACACACTTGTTTTTATGAGTAATTTGCAATATTGCATCATTCTGCTATACGGCACCTAACACTTTTGAGAAATATGAAAATATATAATCCAATTATCCAAAATTAGTTCCAATCGTGTTGAATGTAAATTTCTCTTGCTTTACCCGCCAAATACGTTACCTATTCAATTTTAGTATTCCTTAATTGCATTTCCAACTTTAGAGTAAACAAAGTAAAAAACAAAGTGGCTGCAGCTCTCTGTCTAGTATGTCATTTTGAACTGCTTTATGGGACAAGTATATTATATTATGGGTAGCAAAATGTAGTAAGTTTTCAGGTGTGTTAGATTTTGTAAAGTTATCCTAAAGTGTAGTTTCAGTGGAGCTCTTGTCATTTTTCTATAAGCTTCTGAAAAAAATACAGGTCAAAGAGCGTTGTTTCCCTCCAAACAGAATGGCTGCTGTCCCCTACTCCATATGTATTCTCCGTGACCCAGACTCTCTGCTGGGCGGTGGTGCTACACTTCCGCTCCTACTTGGTTCCCTGTCTCTTTTTTACCGCTGGATGCGCTGCTGAAAAAAAGGAGTAAGGTACGAGCTATTGTAAGCATGGCTATCATTGGTCAATACTTCGAGTGCAATATTGCGTTGAATTTTTTTTCATCTTGTGGCTACCTTTTCATTTAGATTACGTATGCCAATGCAGTCATTTCCCATCCCGGTTAGTTTCCCGAGCCAAACATCCTATGTCGACATTGAATAAAAACGAAATATAATTTAATTTTGAGTCATTATCGTCCATGCCAAAAGTCAACATGGTCACTAGGTCATGTATGAGAAAAAAAACACATTGATGATCATCGTTATTTCACCACTAAATTCCATCATGGAAAATCACAGAGTCGGAGACTTGAAAGTGAAGCCGTGCACAGATGTGCTGATCTCAAGATTTTGTCAGGTGACTGTGTAGTCAAATTCTGACTGAAACATAAAGCCATACCTGACCCTATTTTCGATAACGGCACAGCCAGCGGTAGAAATGGGTCAGGGAAACAGACTATTCCGCCCAGAGAAGATATGTACCAGAAGTCACACATTCTCTGTGAGGAAGTGGAGTGCCTCGACCCAGCAGAAAGTCTTAGTAACCGAGACAACTCTGTACGACGGTTGGCTCAAATCGAAATATTGAGTTTTGAAGCAGGGGAGACTTTCGGATTGATAGTGATAAAAATTACATGTTGTATCGCGACAACTTGTTCAATATTTGACTTATGCAATATCTCTTCTTGTGCTGTTCATTCAGATATTGAGGAATTATTGCGGATGGTGTTGATTTCTGTGTAAAGGTCATATACATGAAGCCTTATGAAGGAGCAGTAAATCCGCAAATTTTGAGGGTTTTGTATCTTCGGACATAGGTATATAACGAATCGAATATCATCCAATGCCGTCTGTTCCTTGTGTCGTTTTAGCATTACGTGTCATCTGTGCTGTGTCTTGTGCGATACCAGTAGATTGATGGCGTAAATACGGTGGTCTGATTGGACGAAACATGAAACTAATCGTGGTACTTTCGCGATACAGCAAGATTGGCACACGCGCGAGGTCTCAGCTAGATCAAAAGTCCTTTGTGACGTTCAAAGCCAAAATTTCAATGTACTGTTATGATATATAGCAATAAACTACACCCAGCAATGCTATACCACTCTGTTTTGACCAGTTCACTTCATATATGCACTCGCTTTCGCCCATGCATAATGTCGTTAACTGGTCTAAATTTGGCGGTATAGCGTCGCTGGTTCTGGTTTTTGTTATTGAGTAAACAACATTACATGTAAACCTAAAAAAAAACATTCGGAAAATGACAGGTATCGGAAGGTATTTCATCTGACGTTCATAAATCTTTTGTGTTATCTGTGAGCCTAGCTGCCTTTAATATTCTCCATCTCCAAATTTCTTCTTGATTCCTCTGAACAGTCTCTCATTAACCCTTTATGTGCTGTAATTTTTCCCAACAAAATTTTAGTGCAACATTTTTCCCAATTTTTATGAACTTTTCTGTAATTGTTTTATAATTTTGGATCAAATGGACATAACATTTCATTGGCTACAGTTTATTGTCAAAATTTTGACGAAAAGCTGAGAAAAATTGACTGGAGTATACTTTCTAAAGGTGACAAAAATTGACTTTGGCGCTCAAAGGGTTAAAGAGTTTTATGGAAGAGAAACAGAATTGAGAAGGACCACATTGAAGATGATGGCAAATATCTGAACTCACCTTCTGTGGATGAATTGACAGGCATCGTACTGCTAGTTCTTTGAACTTCTTTGCCATAGTCGAGCAGAGCTAAATCAGAATTGACAACAATGACATACGGTGTCACTATTAGATTGTTTCTTGGAGAAAAATTGACTGGAGTATACTTTCTAAAGGTGACAAAAATTGACTTTGGCGCTCAAAGGATTAAAGAGTTTTATGGAAGAGAAACAGAATTGAGAAGGACCACATTGAAGATGATGGCAAATATCTGAACTCACCTTCTGTGGATGAATTGACAGGCATCGTACTGCTAGTTCTTTGAACTTCTTTGCCATAGTCGAGCAGTGCTAAATCAGAATTGACAAAAATGACATACGGTGTCACTATTAGATTGTTTCTTAGAGAAAAATTGACTGGAGTATACTTTCTAAAGGTGACAAAAATTGACTTTGGCGCTCAAAGGGTTAAAGAGTTTTATGGAAGAGAAACAGAATTGAGAAGGACCACATTGAAGATGATGGCAAATATCTGAACTCACCTTCTGTGGATGAATTGACAGGCATCGTACTGCTAGTTCTTTGAACTTCTTTGCCATAGTCGAGCAGAGCTAAATCAGAATTGACAAAAATGACATACGGCGTCACTATTAGATTGTTTCTTAGAGAAAAATTGACTGGAGTATACTTTCTAAAGGTGACAAAAATTGACTTTGGCGCTCAAAGGGTTAAAGAGTTTTATGGAAGAGAAACAGATTGAGAAGGACCACATTGAAGATGATGGCAAATATCTGAACTCACCTTCTGTGGATGAATTGACAGGCATCGTACTGCTAGTTCTTTGAACTTCTTTGCCATAGTCGAGCAGAGCTAAATCAGAATTGACAAAAATGACATACGGCGTCACTATTAGATTGTTTCTTAGAGAAAAATTGACTGGAGTATACTTTCTAAAAGTGACAAAAATTGACTTTGGCGCTCAAAGGGTTAAAGAGTTTTATGGAAGAGAAACAGAATTGAGAAGGACCACATTGAAGATGATGGCAAATATCTGAACTCACCTTCTGTGGATGAATTGACAGGCATCGTACTGCTAGTTCTTTGAACTTCTTTGCCATAGTCGAGCAGAGCTAAATCAGAATTGACAACAATGACATACGGTGTCACTATTAGATTGTTTCTTAAAACAGATCGACGATCTTATACTATGCCTTCAGGTAGTGAGCTCCTCGAAAGTGAATGACTTAAATTCTTAACTCAAACTTTCCTCAACTTTACACGATTCTCTCATTAAAGCAAGAAAAACAATCTCGGCTCGCCGTGCAAAGGTTGTAACTATAAAAGGGAATTACCTAAATCATACCGACATCCGCCATTTTAATTTCAACTCTACGGTGGGCGATAATAAATATCCATTTTCGTAAAAAGTAGAAGATGAACATTTCACTACTCACACAAAGGGCTTGAAGATGTACCTGCTCAAGTTATAGATCATCGAAGAAGTTTGAAACTTTGAGAGTCTAATAGTCTGTCCCCTCTCCAACACTACCGGGTTCTACTTTCATTACTCGTTGCATATTGTATCGTAGTAAATATTAATTGATTATTAATGGGCGCCCTTTGCCGTTTATAAGAAACCCCATGAGGAATGGTGTAAGAAAACGTTTGCCTTGTAGCTAAATTGGTTTATTTGCATTATTCAGATAATGTAGGGAGAAACGTATGTGCATTATTCATTAACGTCCAATGCAACATAAGAATTCGCACGAGGAATATTGAGCAGAACGTTTGCATTGGTGCTTTGCGTATTCAGATGGAAGAGATGTATGGACACGTTTGGTGTGGTATATCATCCCTGTGCCATCTTTGCATTGGACATGGCCCAATTCGTGACAAACTAGTCAACTGGGACTCCATAACATACCATGTTACAAAAAGACGAGCAGAAATAGCATACACTATAAGTGAAAGTGGATTTCCTGTCGAAGGAATTAGTCGCAAGTGTGCTAACCTAGGAAACCTTTACCGAAATATAGGGCTCAATAACGTCATAATCATTTAAGAAGCAGACAAAAATTAATCGTTATCGTTACTTCATAGTATTTCCCAACTGGACACTTTATGAGATTTACTTCTAAGACACAGACCCAGCAGGTAGATGGAAGATCACAAAGACGGACATTGTTATGGCAATATAAGTATGTGAAAGCCGGAGCTGAAAGTGCGAAAACGGAATAATTCTTTTGAGGCTGAATTAATAACGTAGTCTTTCTTGCGAATGACTTTAGTTACCTCTGTTAAAATAGTGTCTTTGCGAATGAAAAACATCAAATACTTATACAAAACATCATGCAGGCTATGGTATTAAATTATCTGTCATTCAAGGACAATTCAGAGAGCGAACCATGCTCCACAGATCACGTAGTATTCTAAGCCCACGGTGTTAAGTCATTTTTTTCCATTTGGCTGTAAGGTCGTTTAACCTGCCGTCAACGTATTTTGCGGCCTCAGAATTTATAGGTAATGTTTATGCAGTCTCTCTAGGCGTACCTGGCAAAATATCAAGATCCTCGACCTCGTCGGCCGAACCTTTAACAAACGAGCAGACGTACCTTTTCCTTTCGGTGATTTAATGGCTGCAACAGCAGTCCAATACATGTTCTCTGTTGATTGATTTATGTAGGGGGAGGTTATACAAAATCCATCTTCCCAAAAAGCAATATCTCTGAATTTTTCGTGTATGTTGTTCAGATACTGGAATACAGGTAGGCCTATATCGATGTCGGGGGCAAGCATCAACTGAAATTCAACATTCACTCCTACATACATGCTAGAGCCTGGTACAGCTTCTATTTTTAACATTCCGGTTTCCTGTACCAGAGGTCCTATCCATTGTGATGTTAGGGAGGTCCGCATGTACAGCTGGTTGCTATACCCTATTCCTATGATGGTCTCATCGTCCATAACACTGACGCTTATCACACAGCAGCTCCCATCAACAATTTTTTCCGTATCCCTAAGACTAGTTATAGACCAGATGTACATAAAATAGTCAGTACCAACTACAAAAAGTACGTCACGCGGTGTAACTTCTACATCCAGGAGACAGCAAGTGTTTTCTATCGGTCCCCAAAATCTCATAGCGGCTTTCCTGTCCGCCGCCAAACCGATGTACAAATGGTGATCACTTCCCACAATTAAAACTTCTTTTGAGTCATAGCCTGTAGTCACTGTTAACGAAGCAAAACACGGATTATACTTTATCATGATTCTGCAGTTTGGACTCAAATAATGACTCCGCTGTCAAAGCAAAAATTCAGACATCTTAAAAAACGCAAAACAATTTTGACAAACTGTATAACTTGAATTTCTCATTTTTCTACGGCTGTAAATTAGTATTGTTTGTCTTTCGAACTATCTTTTTGAAAGGCAGCTGGCGTGCCTTTCACGCATTTATTTACCCTTCTGGAAAGAAATTAATGTAGTTCTACATATTTTCAAGTCTTCATACGTGTCCTAAACCACCCAACTAGAGCTACATACAAGTTTTAAAATTTGAAACAATGTTTTGCAACTGGGTAGCTGGCAAGCAATTTGTTCGGCCTGTCGTATGGAATATCTAGTCGGCGCTCTAACTCTTGTTGAATACAACAGTGAGTCTAAACGTCTAAATGCCTGAACATGTTTTGCCAACAAATGGACCTAACGTTCATGACACGGGAAAATTTTATTGAAACAGTTTAAAGTTTGTGAATCAAACTCGCCACCATAATGAATGTCACATTCGAATATTCGCCTACAGTTTGACCGAAATTAGTACGTTTTAAATAACATTCTAAAACATCCAAGTACGATAAGCTTCAAGTTTATGAAATGATGTGACTTTGAACATTTCTAGGACACGGTCCCTGCTCTTGAGTTAATGACAATGCAGACACTCTATGTGGGACTAGGATGGAGAAGCGGTATACCAGAAAGTGATGACGTCAAAATTATCGTACACAAAACATAAATGCCTTTTAACAACGGCACTGGCTAAGTAATAACTTATGTAAATTTCTATTTTCTTCCAATCAATTCTCGAGTACGTTAAGGCGAGGCTCGAGAAATTTCTTATGAATATGCAAATTTGCACTAATAATATTCATGTTTCCCTGAGCGCGCGCGCTCAGCTTGATTCAACCGGTCGCGGACGTGTATGGTGTGGCGAGTACTCGCGAGTGTAGCCTTCGAGGCTTCAGCTCATGTGGGCAAAAGACCCAAACGGGAGATTTGGAACGGCTATTTATGTCAGCCAACTTCACCGTTTCGGTCTTTGGCATATCAAGAGCATATCGAAATGAACGCAGTTTGACGAAGGATATTGTGGCTACGCCATCATGGTTGCCGCCCTGGGTTGCCGCCATCAGCATATGTTGATCCCTGATCTGGCCCACCACTTGTTTTCGCCATCATTCATCAAGGACAGACAGGAGTGTTTTGCAACTACTGGTTGTCACTACTCACGATATGTACAAAAAAAACGTCAGAAACAAAAGCGAGGTTGAGTATTTTATCGATCTCCAGAACTGCTCTCGCACCGACGCGATCGCTGAATGCGTACGTGCTGAAATTGACGCGACCGCCTCGTTACTAGGATACAGTCAGCTGTCGCTACCCATAAAGCATTGTATGTGGTCCCTGGATGGGCTTCCCAGGGGCCTGCATAGGATTCCCCGGGCCGGCTAGAGTCCCAAATTACGACAAGAAAATTGCCAAAATCCAGCCGCTAAACTTGTTATTTTTTTTAAATCGCTGATTTGAATATTATATTGACATGTTTGTCATTATCATGCTGGCAATTCTTTATCCCAGAAAGCAAGTGCAGGCACAGTTTGACCCCAATTACGCTCGTACTGGAGGTCGTCCGTCAAGGGTCAGCTGATATTTTGTGGCGAGTCATTAATACGGGGCGAAATTTCTTACAGTATAGGTCGCACTAGTGATGGAAAGTGAGGTCAACGCGGACAGTGTGGTTATTTACAGGATATGGGGGAGTCTACCGGCTGGATTCTGTGCTCGAACAGACCATACCATTTTCGAACCAAAAATACCGTTATTTAGTGAAATAATTATTATTTCCGGGATTTTATCAACATAATACTATTTTGCGGAGTCGTTTTTTATAAAATACATATACAAAGTTTGACTAATACGGAAGGATGTGCCGATTTAGCCAGTAAAACCGAAACGCACTCGTCGATAGAGGGCGCCTTGCGGGAGCCGTGCCTTAATATACTCGATTTTCCGACTTCCTATTTTTGTGTCCGTTAAATACATTGTAGGGCCCAGAATTGGCGTAAGCTGACCAAATCGTCAGAACTGAGCGAGCGTAACTTTGCTTGCTTACGATCGCTCTGTTCCTACAATTTGGTCAGCTGATCCTAATTTTTGGCTCCCACAGTGCTTAATCCTTCACAAATCAAACAAATGAAGACCAACAACACACATTATAGGTAAGAATCGTACGTTCATGTCATCGCGGTAATGATTTCGTCTCTCCCCAGGTAATATATCCCCTGACAACAAAGGCCATATTGACCGTACGCCTTTGCAATACTGCATTTGCCAAAGATGGCATTGTGTCATATAACAGAAGTCGGCGTTTATTCAAATGCAAATCGCACTCTATGTGATGGTCGAAAAAACTTGGTATATTTGCAATACTTCTTCTAGAGAGCAAACTAACAGCTGTGTATCATCAGACAGTACAACCCTCAAAATCGATAGTATGACCACACAAAATAAACTAATACAAATTTGATTTACATTGAAATAACATGTTTACTACTAGCAAAATATATGAATGTACATATAAAGATTAAAAAAACGACTCACATCGATATTCTGTACACATATATTTATTTAAAATATAATTTATCCAGGGATTACTCCTTTTTCTTTTGTAAAATTTTTGTTATTGTGACACTTAAGTATTATTGTTTTGCTGTTATTGTTTATTTTGTCTACTTTGTGATAACTTTTTGTCATGTTAATCATTGCCTATTCCAAAAAGGCAATGACAAAAAAGTGCAATAATAGATCAAACTCTGTCATTGAATGCTTCAATTTTTATCGAGTCATTTGTTTCATTTATTTTCGCCATAATGCCTCCGAACAGATTAGCGGCCCGGCAGTGTTGGGAAAATTGATGCGTCCAAGTAAATAAAAAACATCCATGGTGAATCGAATTTCGGAAAGTCTAAATACAGCCGGGGTCGACACCTTGACGGACATTGGGAGTTCTGAGTCATCGGTAGCGATATTTCCACTTGCTTTTTAATTTCTATTGACCGACGTGATGCCATTACTTGAATTCCTTGAATAATATCAAGCCTGCTCCACTGACAACTGAATAGCACGATTTGAACTAATTTGGGATAATTGGATCGTAAAGTAATGTCGATTTAACCTATAAATGTAATCTCATCTGATTTTCTTTTCACATTACACACTTGTTTTTATGAGTAATTTGCAATATTGCATCATTCTGCTATACGGCACCTAACACTTTTGAGAAATATGAAAATATATAATCCAATTATCCAAAATTAGTTCCAATCGTGTTGAATGTAAATTTCTCTTGCTTTACCCGCCAAATACGTTACCTATTCAATTTTAGTATTCCTTAATTGCATTTCCAACTTTAGAGTAAACAAAGTAAAAAACAAAGTGGCTGCAGCTCTCTGTCTAGTATGTCATTTTGAACTGCTTTATGATGGGACAAGTATATTATATTATGGGTAGCAAAATGTAGTAAGTTTTCAGGTGTGTTAGATTTTGTAAAGTTATCCTAAAGTGTAGTTTCAGTGGAGCTCTTGTCATTTTTCTATAAGCTTCTGAAAAAAATACAGGTCAAAGAGCGTTGTTTCCCTCCAAACAGAATGGCTGCTGTCCCCTACTCCATATGTATTGTCCGTGACCAGACTCTCTGCTGGGCTATGGTGCTACACTTCCGCTCCTACTTGGTTCCCTGTCTCTTTTTTACCGCTGGATGCGCTGCTGACAAAAAAGGAGTAAGGTACGAGCTATTGTAAGCATGGCTATCATTGGTCAATACTTCGAGTGCAATATTGCGTTGAATTTTTTTCATCTTGTGGCTACCTTTTCATTTAGATTACGTATGCCAATGCAGTCATTTCCCATCCCGGTTAGTTTCCCGAGCCAAACATCCTATGTCGACATGAATAAAAACCTTCGCCCGCACCAACACGGTGGTAGGCATGTGGATACATGCCAAGCGAATGTTCAAATTCATTTGCATGTTATCTTTTATCAGTTCATGTGGCGGAAGCATTTTGGCAAAAAAGCCTAAGCGTGGATGCCATCTTAAGTTTCCAAGCCCCCATTCCTAACTCTTACCCCGCAAAATATCGCCCTTTTTAGATCGTAACATCTAACCTCATTTCCATATGTACACACACAATTTTGACGTCATCACTTCTTGGCATGCCTCTTGTACAATCTTGCCATGAGTTGTTTCTTTTCTTTGCAGAGGGAAAAAAAACATTGCTTTATGGTAATTATCTCCTATCGGTTACTGCCCTGCTGCCCTCTGTCTCAAGAACTGAATTTCTCTTACATAATTATTTGTGTTGAAACACAGCGGTAATATCACCATCCTTCTCATAGAGAGGCAGTCTGCTGATCATTGTGGTAGGTCACCTAAATAATCAAAGTTCAGCTAAATGAAGCGGTTATCAATTTGAGGTAGAATGTGCCTCGAGGAGAGATATTTGGACTAGTTTTGTGGTTGTCTCTGTGGCCTCTCCGCCAGGCGACTGATGCTGTATGTTGTGGGCTGGAACCCGATTAAAAACTAGCCGTATTTTTTACCCTGGGTTGGTAACTCTTCTGGTGGTCAGAATTGTCCCCGAGGTTATCGTTCACCCAGTTAAAGCGATGAAATTCGTTTCTTCGCTTCGATAAAGTTTGTATGTGCGATGTGTGATAGTGAGCATGCGTGCGTGAGTGCTTCACGAACTCTGCAAAGTGTTGAGCGGTCTCAGTCTGAAAAATGTAACAACTTAGCCGGCTATTGAACCACTCTTTTTGGGAGTGGAAATTTAGCCGAGCGGTTCTCTCTGTGGCCTCTCCGCCAGGCGACTGATGCCGTATGTTATGGGTTCGAACCTGATTGAAAACTAGCCGTATTTGCAGATGGAAGGATTTCCCCACATTAATTTATGTAACAAAGCACTGGGATCAATCAATTTGCTTTCCATGACGAAAAAGTGTGCTTACTTGAGAATTATCAACCTGGGTTCATTTTCACTATTTTGACGTATGGCTCATCTTAATTTGGTCAAGCGTTTTCCTGAACCTTCCAAAATCTATTTTCCTGCCTTTAGCGAAAAATCTGCAAGATTGAAATTTGTGCATTGACAAGCCTTGGTATAATCCTTCAAATCCGTGTCTTGTATTTCCTTGAAGGGCCTTTGTTTTTTGTTATGCACTATTTGAGGTTTTAGACCGTGATTCCTTTCAAGGAATAATAATTATTGCGCCAAATAATTTGAATGGGGACTCCGACAAAATATCGCAGACAAGGATTTGAAGAATATTCTATGCTTGTCAATGCATAATTTCAACCGGAAATCTTCCAGCGTGTACACTAAAGGGAGGAAAAACATATTTTGGGAAGGTTAAGCAAAACGCTTGTCACATGCCTATGATGCAAATAATGACTGTTTATTATACACAGTCGGATTTCCAATTATCAGGGCTTTCAGAAAATACATACTTTATTAGGGTTTGTGACTTGTATAATTTAGAAAATCATAGAAATCTGAAAGTGTATATTTGGTATGTAGCTACCTTAAAGAAAAACCGATGATAATTATGACGTAGTTTTAAAGATCATCTTTTAATTCGCCTTTTAATTTTGCCCTAAGCTACTTGCAGCTTGAATTTTGTTCTTCTTCTTTAACATTTTTATAACCCTGAAACCCAAAAGATCGTCTTCATAAAAATCAACGGACCATTTCTACTAAGATGAACGGTACGGTGCGGTACCCCACTTTGTTTTTTAGATGACCTTCAGTGACCTTTAATATATCTTAAAAAACTAAAAGAACTGGGTTTTGATTTTCTAGGATATTGACAAAAGAGCACGAATTCTTTTTTTTTTAATTTGATGACCCGAAGTTACCTTTAAGCTACTTCCCTCCATCTCAGCGCCTAGAAGAGGTAGGAAGGAGTAAGGTGCTTATTATGCATTGACCACTTTGCAACAAATAATTTTCCAACGGCTTTATGATGACCTGTCAAGACCTTTGACCTACTTTCTCTTATTTAAGAAACAGGAAGGAATACAGATTGACTGTTTTTGGATATTGACAAGTATGGCAATGAATTTTCTTTCAGAAATTGCAGATGAACCTTTGACCTTCCAGCAAGAACTACACCGAATTATATGATAAAACTATTTTGTTTCAAAAAAATCAAAATGATACAGGTTTTCGGCATAATAAATCGCTTATTTACTAAACTGCAATCACTAACTTAACCTCGCGACCACTTTGGCTGCCTGAAAATTTATTGTTATTGTTTCATTATGTTTAAGCTAATTATATCTCAAAGCAAAACCAGCAAAACCTCTCTTAACGTATGTAAATGTTGTAAGCCGAACAGATTGGTAATATCTCATAGGAGGAAAAACACATTTTCAATTTTTTTTTTATTATTGACCATGTATACCGTGACCAAAGATTACCTAAATTTATATGACATTATACATTGCTGAAAGAAGATTTGACAATTATTTTGCGGTTGCAAAATCTTTCTAATTCTCAGAAATTGCAAATTGCAAATACAGTAAGTAAAGCAACAAAGGGGATCATATATATATATATATATATATATATATATATATATATATATATATATATATATATATATATATATATATATATATATATATATATATATATATATATATATATATATATAATCCCATGGTATTTTTCTTTGTTTGACGTCATCGTATACCAGTGTTTTTTCGCGGACAAGAGTACACGATGACGTCAAACAGAGAAAAATACCATGGGATTATATATTTGTCACATGAACAGTCTCCTTATTTTTCTTTTGACGTAGAATTGCATGAATTTCGTCGCGATTGGTGTTTCACTTACGCAGATTACTTTCATATACAGAGTAAAGCGGTCCGTCACCTAGGAGATACCTTTATTCATAAATCCCATCAAGCTGAAATTGGATACATCGAATGGTATATCCACCAACCAGACGTACGGATTCGGTCACATCACAGAGCAACATGGACAGAGTCGCAACGGGTATTGTTTAAGGCGTGAAGCGGTTACGTAACCCATCCATGTTCGATTTGCCTCAGGTTGCTCTCGCCTCTCTTTTCGGAAGAATGCCGACCATGCATCCTTTGTAATTTTCGGATTTTTCGCCAATTGTTAAGCGAAAGTATGTTCGGCAAAGTTTGCGTTGTTGTTGTCGTGTGGTGCTGAGCGGAATTGACGTGCTGGCGAAAACGGGAGTGTTTTGAGCTTCAGGAAAGTGAGTTTTACCGTTTTAAAAATTCCTCCCATATTTTTATGAATATATAATGAGTGTGTTTGAACTAAATTTGAAAGTATTGTATCGATACTGTCTGGTTTTACTCAATGGTTTACGGTCAGTCATGCCGTCTTTTACACGTGCGTCAAGGAAGGACATGTTTATGAAACTGCTGGCGTGTTATGTTTTGATTGGCGTGAAGCAGTTGTTTCTGGCCTTAGAGCTCACAAAGTAACTATGGTTGCTACGCGACTGGCAGTACGATGCCATCTCGTCGTATTTTTCGCATAATCTCGTGTAATTATCAACCACAAACAAAGCCTCCAAAAAGTTTAACACCTTTGAAACTCATTTTAATATGAAAAGACAATAGTCTTCCGAGACGTCCGTGGAACAAAAGGCATGCAAGCGTTGCGACTCTGTCTATGTTTCTCTGTGGTCACATGAACGTGTCAATCATTTTCTCGCGCTGAACCGATGCCAAGGCCAGTCGGTCATCGGCGGACGTAGTTTTCACCGTGCTGGCGACGGACAGCCATAGTATTCAGAGTTATTTAGAATATTTATAAACAGCTTTATGAAGTTAATGCAACGACACGATCGAAACAGTAATTCTTATTCTCAGAGATGCCATGGCTTTCAAAATATCACACGAGTTTACGACCTTGGCGAGCGCGAAATATTTTGTTTGATGACACACTCATTGCATGTTTGTGCCAACAACGCTGTGTCACCGGTATATGCCGGGCCGGTGTCAACTCGTCAATCCCGATCTCGATCGTCAATGTTTCGTCCTACGAACTTTGATGTTTGCAGTGACACATATCTCGCCCGTGGATACATCCTAATTTAGTTACTTGACGGAAACTCTGTTTTGAGTGTTGTCCGAGTAAACTTTCGAAGTACATCGGATTCCACAGCGCTGCACACAGCTCGACAGCTTATGTCGTCGATACAGCCATACGCGGCCCTGCAAGTTTGATACCGAGCCAGAATTTACGGATTTTTTGTGCGATGAAGGAAATTTATCTATGTTAGTCAAATGACTTTATGCTTGTGCATCCTATGTCGCTTTCCCGAAGATTATACAGTACTCATTTATTTAGTTGAACTTACGTTGAGGTGTAGGTTTCGGTTCTATCGCCAACCATGATCGCCAGGTACGACGTCCACATTGAGCCTACACGACTCGACTGGAGCCACAACGTTACTGAGCCATTAAAATAAAACGATCGACGGCATCTCCATTCGATTCTTGGGAAAAGCTAAAGTTTTAGCGACTCGAAATTTCGTTTGACAAATATGCCTATATATATATATATATGTGTGTGTGTGTGTGTGTGTGTGTGTGTGGTGTGTGTGTGTGTGTGTGTGTGACGTGTATGTGTCTTTACATATTCATACCCAACACAGTTGCTTGTGTCAAAGATACCATGCAGATCCACGCGTAGAAACATCCAGCCATCAGACCAGCGACAATAGCCATCGGTAGTCTTCGATGTCGGACTAGAAGGTGGAGCAAGAGAACGGAGGAAAAGGACGAATACATAAGCTTTCTGCTTATCTACAGTTACAGGGACATTGTAAACAAATTATGACCTTACACATTGATGTGTTTACTTATATAACTATGATGGCAAAGAAGAATTTGTTTCGTTGTGTGGTATTTGAAAATTCGCAATAACTCCCACGATGAAATATAGTTTAAACAAAATCAAACTTTGAGACATCAATTGAGTAAACAAGTACATGCAAGTAATGTGCTCAACGTGCTCTTGTAGGTAGAGCGTCAATCTTGGAGACCTAGTGTATGCTACCAAGCGGATGATTTAAGAAATTCCTTTGTGTCTTAAAGAGCATGAATTATGTTGACAAACTTACTTTTTTCAAAATAAATACGTTTTGAAGTCAAATTATAAGGACCCTTGTACGGCACGATAGCTGTTCGGTTCTTCTTCTTTGGAAAATTCAAGCTATACGCCACGATGAAATTCGACTGCGCTCTTGTAGATTAAGTCGAACAACAAATTGTTGTGTTCTGATGAAAAGATAGCAGTGATCAATCTGATAGAATGACTGCTGGGAGGAAGGGAGGAGTTCCAGTCAGAGTGTCGACGATTGAAACATAGCCATCGGTCTTCGCAGCTAATATCTTATCAAGCTGACGAAGAGGAAAATTGTTTCAGGTTCCTTCATGCATACTCTGATCGCCTATAATTCAATAATGAGCTACTTTTTAAACAAGATAAGCTTATTATCAAATGTCTACCTCTTTGTCAAGACTCATAAACTCCAACATGGACTCTCCTTGAGAGTCATGGACTCTCCTGGAGAGTCACCCAGGCAATGGCGACTTAATGATGTATTCTGTTTTACCAATATATTACTGCACATGAGTGAGATACACGACGGGCAGATGTTTGTGAAGCGGCGCATTCATCGCCAGAAGCGAGGACACCCGTTCAGTGACTGTCCTACCTTTCAAGAGGGTGTAGTGAGCGATGATTTCACTCAGTATGCCCCTCAATGTTTCCAGAAATAATCAAAATATTATTTTTGTAAATGACTTGCAGCTTCAGCAGTATTCCGGGCAATGTTGAAACTCTTATTATATATGCTGTCTTCAAACAGATCAACTCATCTGTATCGACTGGTGTTTGAAAAATTACTACATGAATTCACAGTCCAAGTACTTTTATAAGGGCTTCCACAAAGAGACTCAGCAAAGTTCAGCAAACCTTACTAACATTCAAGAAAAAGAAGCTTTATATGAGATTGAAATATGATCATAGGTTTTCTAATATTTCTCTTTCTCGTGACACTTATTTCGCAGATTCATATGCACAAAACAGATTAAAGGGGTATATACTTCTGTCGAGGTAATTTCATTGCGCCGATGGCAATATTTTGAAATAAAAACAGTGTATATGAGAATACGTTGAAAATATTTGATGAATACAAGACCAAACGTAGATTAGAACATCAATAACAAAGAATGCACATCAGAAATTTACAGGCTGCGTGTTTAAGCTTAATGCTTGGAAGGTAAAGGGAAAGCAACTCCACACATCATTCATATATTGGTTGTTTGCGTTCAATGAATGGTAGTGTGTGTTTTTGTTTAACTGTCTTGTGTATGAAACGGATTAGCCAAGTCGAGACCACTGTAATCTATGTGTCACTGCAGTCACTAAGTACATCAGAAGTCAACCAGGACACTGCAGATGATGTTCAGAAAAAATCAAAATGTGCTACAAATGTTGAAATTTAGCACTACATGAGCTTTCGACCAAAGCTTGGTCATTATAATCCATTTACTGCACTCATTTTTCTTTCATATGAAACTACTTGAAATTTATCAAGTCAGTTTACGTTATCATCTGCAGATTAGTCGTCAAGGATTGTATGATCCAGATTGATTTTAATTACATCTATTGTGTTTTTTGTTAAAAATTATAATTGAAAAATATCTTCAAATCACCTGCACACTTCTAGTGCCGGTCCCAATAAATATCATCGACTTGAACTGACTATTGCACACATGACAGGCCAGAATGACAGGAAGTTGGCATTTTCCGAAATCTGACTGTACATTCTGTTATTTGTATTACTCATGGCGGTGATATACTACTAGGGAAAATCAATACGCATCATCCTATATGATTTACAACGACAAGTGCAAGCGATGTCATATCTTTAGTTGTAAAATAAAGGCAAAATGTTTGTACATTGAGGGATTCAGTCGAAAATGGCTGTGTCATGGGAACAGACTTAATTAACGGAAGGCATTTGATGTTTATTTTTCACTTAACAAAAATAAAAGGCAGTCTTTCGACTGAGGAACATTTGATGAAAAGGGACTGGTGGTTTGTATTAAGGTATTGTAAATAATCATATGAATATTTCAGGCGATTATTATTGCATCAAAATTGATTGTATTGCATTTTGAAATTTAATGCTGTATGGGTCAAATAACTAGTGTTTGCAGGATATGTTCTAGCATCTGCTTTGAGTCTGATCGTCGGTACTTCTCAAACTTAATATAATATTTCTTATTTTAGGCAATAAGCTAATCGCATCATTCTGAACAAGTCCCTATACAGCATTCATCGTCAGATGATCAGATTCTTAATGTCAGGGTCACTGCAAATCAAAAAGACTGAATTAGAACTTAACATGTTTTTAATCATTTACCTCTCTAAAGATACATATGTGCAAAATTTGTATCCGGATTTGCGTTGTTTAGTTAATAAAAATGCATTCAGATTTGCCACAGATTTGATCAATAAGAAAATTTAGAATATCTTTCATGTCAAATGCACACATGTCAAATGCTGACTTCAGCTGACAAAGGCTAATATAAAAAAAGTTTTGTTCTTCGGACAATATGTGAAAATATTCATTGTATTTTTTCTCTCAAAGTTATCAAGTTAAAAGACTATATCAATTCAGTGCAATATACACCTTCTAGCATAACCCGACTGTCCCCACTGCACACTCATCAGAAAAGAGCGAGATTACGTTCACATTTTGCTTTGTTTTTAACCAAACAGCTGCATGTTAACACTATCCATTCCTATCTGCATTCCAGTGTAATGTGATTTCACATTTACAAATGACGCGTTCACTGATTCCCTGTAGGGAAGGGAGAGTTGAGGTTGACTTGAAAACGTTGTGAGTACCTTGAAAGGGACCTGAAAAGACTGGGGGACTGAAAGAGAACTTGAAAAAACTTAAGGATACTTATTGCTCATCAATGTCGTATGACACTGGTCGATATTTCACCACAGAAGTAATGCCAATTAACTTAATAATCGTGTGACCTAGGCAGCTCAAATTTCACTAAGTTACTGTGGACGATGCCAATTAACTTGACCATTTACTTTGGAACCTCTTACAGGACGGTTTCAAATATGAAATGTGAAGTGCGCCACCAGTCCTGCGCTCGTTTGCGTGCATTATGAGACACCCTGTGCCCAACGTCGCTAAATTTTGCTGAATACATCATTAGTAGACAAATATATACAATATAATTGTTTTCACAAGTAGAAACATTGTACAAACTCTAGGTCGACTCGAGGCCAATACGTTTCTCCGGTTCCAGAATCTAGGTCGACAATGACGTCATGTTTTTAAAATGGGAATTCCCTCTTAACCTGATTAACGCTATTCGTTGGAAGCGCTCTCTACCCTTACGCCTCGCGTTGGCGACGTCTTTCTTCGATACGCGAGTGAGCGTTTACGTCCAAAACCATTTCATGCGGTCGCTGGCACGTACATTCAGCGTAGGGTTTTCTGTATGGAAGACAGACTTGTTCGCTGTGGACGAAATGGTATACTCTGAATTCTCGCGTGCACTTTAGAAAGGTTAGTATAGTCTACCGTTCATATATCAACTACTTCCGTATGTTAATTATTAACATGGTGTGCGCTCCTGCTGATACTTGATCCCATTACTGTCGTGTTTCTGTATGTATGTCTTCGTAGTATGCGTCACGAAATACAGAAGCACAGGAATATGACAGTCGATAGGTAACTGTTTGTTTCAGATGAATCGTTCTGGCAGCATAAACTGCAGACTCTTGTTCTTTATTGTCTGATGACAGTCTTACTGACCTTTGTATCCACTCCTTGTTGACAATGTCTCATGATATTCTGTGTTTGATCTCCATTGGATTTGCCATGGCAATACAATCTTTTCCATTTATTCATGAAAAGTGCGTCATAATCCTCATCAGCCAACGTACGGTGATTGATATTTATCGTCTGTTCAAACGGCAGTCAACAGTTTGCTCAGCAAATCAGTGTGGTAGTTTACACTCATGTTATCTCGTCTTTATGACCTTCATAATCAACTCTTTCAAATGCTGTAAAGGGGGCCGTGTATATCTCAATACAATATCTGTCACATGCCAGGTGGAAATTTGACCTCTGACTTTCAAATAATTACCGTCACACAGTATTTTGAACAGGGTTTGCCGTCATTGCTCGACTATTTCAGGCAGATGCTTTTTTAGCATTGACGGCTCCAACAAGACCATACGTAATGATTTTATCATGACATAACCTCGTATTATCATAAAATATCAATCTTTACAACGAGGTTAATGTTTTCTACGAATTTCAACTCGTCAATTATGTTGAAAAGAAATATTTTTAGGAATGGCGTTGAGTACACAGCACACGATAATTATCCCTGGATGTTTTAAACAGTGGTTGAAGGTAGCTGTATTTGAGTATCTTGACGGACAAACCCAGCATTGGATGAATCACCAATGATCTCAGCCCACGTATTTTCCAAATTCCAGGTAATGTTAATTCAAAGTATACAATGTGTGGAGTTCCCCACCTTCGATAATTCAGGCATCGAGCTATTTCAGATAACGATGACCCTTTCAACCTTACTATTGGTCCCTGATAAGCCAGAGTAAGGTTTTATACATGAACACTCTGCATATCTATCACTCTGTGGCAACGGAATGACCGCTATTTGTAGGAATTATGCACACTGAAACAGTGAGTTGTAGCAGATGTACCACAACACCAAAGTCCCTACCGTCCGTCAACTGGCGTCGCTGACTCAATACAGTTCATCTTCTCAGGGATTTGATTCAAATAGGAAGATCTATCTGCAAAGTTAATCACAGTTCCATGAGAGAAACAAAGGTTCGTGTCTGTCGATCATTGAGACAGTACTGATTTTATGCATTTGCTTTGATCAACAGGTAAAATGGCTCTAATAGGAGAATTCGCCGCAGATATCAAGGCCTTTTTAAAGAACTTCGACGATGATTACGTCAACGCTGCCTGGAATGTGCTGCGTGAGAGCATAGTGGAAGTTAGACGCCTCATCATATGGCTTACGAATATTCAAATTAAGAGCAGAGACGTGGATAGGGAAGCCCATAATGCAATTCGTGAAGTGAAACGTGTTTATCGCATTTTACTGGAGGAATGTAAAAACATTAAGTAAGTATTCATTACTTAAACCTCATAAATCGAACGTCTCATGCCCAATGTACGTGATGCGTATAAATCTGTTGATGACACAGCAGACGCTTGATCAGAATTTAAAGTGTCCCGGCATTAAAATCGACCAATTCCCGCTTTTTACATTCGAAATCTGTTTCATAGAAAGGTATTCATTAATCAAATGCACTGTTCGATGACATTGATAATGACGTGGAATGGTTGCAAATAAACCCATAAATATTTGAGCACTATGTAAATGGGGCATTTCACATAATCATTATAGCAAAAACGAGGGATTGCTTGTAAGTACCCTCGAGGTACTAGACCATTTGCCTTGGTAACGTCGGACAAATTGTTACCTGCCCGAGGGCACATAATACCCATTTGGGCTATAATATATAAACTTCCTTTCTTATGATGCAGCAGACACTTTTCCTCGTTTTTGAGCCTGTGACCTCTGAAAGTCTCATGACAGGTTCTTTTTTTCTCTTTATTCATCACTTCTTGCTTGATATCGGTTCGTTTTTTACTTATTTAGCTTCCACGAAAAACGACAAAAATGCAAAAGATGTGTTTGATTCGATTCTCTTTTAATGTCCCTCCTTTTAAAAAAAAACTATTGTTTTTCTAATACAGGCATTTCAGCAAGCAATGTGAATACATGCTGCAATGTCTACAGGCAGAAATTATCTCAAGACACTCAGGCATCGACACTTTCCTGTTTCAACACCGGTTGGAACGCTACAAGGTGCTCTTCGAAAGCGAAGATATCGAATATATATCTGAGATAGTAGAAATGGAACTTACCCAGGATTTGGTGAAGCACTTCAAAGACAACATGCAATTCCGGGATTTCAAAGTGCTCATGAAACAAATCGAAAAAGCAGGTATGATTGCGATGTAATATTTGCAGGTCAAATTAAGCTTTCAAAATATTAAGCGTATTTTATTTTCCTTTGATGTAACATACGCGATGCAAACCAGAGTTCTTAATTCTTACGTGAATATTACTATTAATTGGTATACAATCATTGGAGTTTATTTGATCATGTTTTTTCATCGGTTGGAGCAATGTTGTGAGAAACCTACTGATAAAAGCTCCCTCCCTCCCTCCCTCAATTCAATTACTTACGCAAGAATTAAGTATTCTATTTTCTTAATTGTGCTTTATATATGGAGGTAGACACCATGAACACAGTTCAACATGCTTTGAATGGAATTTAAAGCACAGTCAAGTGAACAATTAGGACAATGACATTTTGCCTTCTTTTAAGATGAAGTTTGCTTTTACCCTGTTTTAAACTGTCAAATCAACTAGTAGTGAGTACATACTTAGTAAACATAGAACGAATTACATGTTTACTGTTACATATATGCTTTAACATTTTAATCAGAACTATTCAATTTTCTGCAAACAGCAACCGATAAACAGTATATCGAAAACTGCATGGAAGAGGATTTGACTAGACTTGGCAACCAGTGTAAAAGTTCCTCACAGAAAGTGACGTCACTGCTGACGAAGTCGTTGAGTGAGACAGAGAAAGTAACATTGAGCATCATTGGCTACCTGGAATCAGAGAAGTCCATGAACGAGGCTGCTGGCGTCGGGTTTAAAGTGCTTAGCGCCCTAGGGCTGTTGGCCATGGTTGGGGGTATGTTGGCCTTCTCTCTACCCGGATTCATTGTCGCTGGAGTCGGCGCAGCAGCCACTGGTGGTGGCGTAGCCGGAACGGTGGTCACCCAAATCGGTCAGTATGTTATATTTCAGATGTTAACTGCAACAAATTAGGTATAAAACGCTCAGAAAAGCATCTCGGTAACATGATTCACTGATCAAGAATACCATGGATGAAACATGGATGATTGTAATGTGTATTTTGCTGACACTATATGTGGAATAGTTTTATGATGACGATGAATAATTTAAATGCTCTCGGCACGGAAATATTTAGCCAACGTTTAAGAGAAAGTAATTGAACTCAAATCAAACACACAAAGCAACAATAGGATACCTCCTTTGGGCGTTGCTGTCCCTATATTGATCTACTTAAATGATATCGTGGCCCTACATGAAGACGACTTTATACCTAAGTTTGTTACAGTATTAATATATGTATATGTCAACATATCGGTGCACTTCAATTGACATAATTGAATTATGCAAATTTGTGATATCAGAGTAACTTCCCGCCATCACAGTCGAATATCAAATTATTTAATAACGTTCTTTTTTATTATTTGTTTGTTTTCTAGAGAGCGCTAAGATTACAAGACAGATCAAAGACATCAAATCGATGATGTTCACCTGGGAGGGCGTCATTAAGCATGGAATCACATCCTGGAAACATCTCATTATCAAGTTTAATGAACTGGCGACCCTACTCAGAGAGGGCGTTGTCAAACTTGAAGACGAGGAACTTTACGATATTACGTCACACTTTCAAGCTGCCGAGAAGTCCCTTCGAAATTTCAGCAAACAGATCAATGACTTTGCAGAGGAGGTTCAACTTGTCGTCAGTACTTAGATTCTCTCAACCTTACATCAGAAAGACATATGTTCATATTTCAGAAGCACAATTTACAAAACGTATGCGCCTGTTCAGCGTATTTCGACGGCATCAGGTTCAATGTCCCAGAACATTTCCTTGACATTTCTACCCAGAGTTCATGTCAAAACTGAACAGAAAACTGAAATTAGTGTTACACCTTCTATGCACCATTTACGTGACTATCCAGACAGACATTGTCTTTCCTGCATGAGACTTTACGAGACTTTGCGTGATTAAAGCATTTGAAGAACACTGTCTTATGACACAAGAGAAACAGACAAAGAGTACAAGTACAGAGAAACACCAAATCACTCATTGTTATCAAACTACACAGTTTGCATCCTGCTAAACAAAGTTTTGCTTTTTGACTAGGCTTGCAATAGATAATATATTTAAAATAAAGGTCTCGCCTGAGCTAGCGATTTACGGAAATTTATCGGACTTTTTAAGACAAATTTTGCCATTTGTGTAAATCTTTTTTGCATTGATTAATAGTTTAAATAAAGAAGGAGGTTGTCATTCAATTGTCATGGATAGCAGCTCTGCAAAAAAACATTCTCCTACTATCTTGACTACATATTATACTCAGTTCTCCCAATAGGCGAGCTTTTGTCATTTCTGTAGTAATGTCAGCAATGCACGTTTTAATCGTGCTAATGACCCGGCCTGCCAGTGTTAAAAGCTGAAGAGAACTAGCCATTGTTTGTTCATCCAATCACAGCTTATTGCAACACATGCAATGAGAGATTGTGTCATGTACAGATTTTTGAATAACCCTATGTATGAAGTGGTGAAGTAAAACTAAAGGAAATGTATAGTGCCTAACGGAACGACGTAATGACTAATTGACTTCTACGGCAATAATTAAGTGTTGAAAATTATACGGCAGTTCATGTTCTTATGCCAAACTTTGATTTGTCGTACCAGGACAAGTTTTTTTTACGATGTGCTGTTCCGTTTCATCAGATTGTCAAGTTATCATTAAATTTGGAGGATAAATTTGAATCACAGGAAAATGATGTTCACACAAATTTGTTTACTGACAATGAAATCACTGTTTACGTCATATAAAAATACTAAAGATCACGAGAAATGGACGAGAGAGAGAGAGAGAGAGAGAGAGAGAGAGAGAGAGATATGTGGAGAGAGATAGAGAGAGCGAGAGAGAGAGAGAGAGAGAGAGAGAGAGAGAGAGCGAACGAGATGATGATGATGATGATGATGATGATGATGATGATGATGATTAATGATGATGATGTTGATGACGATGATCATAATCACGATCATGATAATTTTTCTCTTTCAGTGTACAATACTTGACTTAGATAATGCAAATGGTGTAAGTGACCGTTAGGCTGCTAGTTTGTTTTGTTTCCTAAACTCAGAACTAGTCTCAATCCTGTCATCTTGCACTGGGGCTGTGATAAAATGGCGCTGATCACAACTAGAGCATTATGGGTATTGGCTGTGTCTGGTCGACAAGCAAACAAGGCACTCAAACTTGCAATTGTTCTAGGAAATACCCCACCAGCGTTATTTACATTAAGTACAATAGCGTAAATGAGATATATACATCATTTTCAAAAATAGATGGGTTTTTACCGACGATGATTAAGTACCTAGATGACCTTTGACTTTGCCCCTGGAGCCTAACTGATTTAAATGGTTTGTGTCTGAATTACTCAATGCCAAAGTGCGCATACTCATGGCGTGACTCAATCGAATACTTTTTAAGGTGGGGGAGTAATTCTTTGAAACGTGTTTGCCTGAAGCTCCAAACTTTCTCTCTCCATGCGCTTGAGGTTGAATTCAACTCGATTTTTCAAATGATTGCAAAATTGGATAGGGCACTTGTAAGGGCGATTTTTTTCACGACTTTTCAAGCATTCTTTTATCAATAACTGCAAGTCTGGTAGCTTTCCAACATAGTTTGTTGGATTTTATAGGAATTCTGCACTAAGACAAGTATTACGAGTGATGCTAGAATGTTCCTGTGTTAGTGTCCACTTTTCTCATACATCTTCCCATCTTTTGTCAAAAACGTCAATTACAGAGTGACTATAAATTTGAGTATTTGTAATATTATCATGCAGAGATATAACAATATCAGGCCAGTTTTCTTACTTTTAGTAGAAATCACGTACTCTGAAACCAACTCTCCGAATTCAGTACAACTAACAGTGTCATATACGTCGATATCTCTGTAAAATCATGCACTCTCTCCATTGATATCAGTCGCGATCGTTGCAAACAGTCTCGTCGTTTTCCCGTTGGTTTAATTCCCCCTGTCTTATGTCTGTCTCGGTGCTGGTGAATAGTATTAGGATATGGCGGTAAAAGAGCTGGTCACGCCACCGATAAAACCCTACGATAGTACAGACACTTGTACAAATTTGATGCTGAGATACAGGGCTATTAAGCTCTTGACTTGTAGATGTCATTCACTTGCCGATATCTGACACCTGATTTATTTGTTTGTACGTCTGACGGGGTTTCAATGAGCTATAGATCATGTTTAAAAATAGACAGGTTTTGCCGACCGACACTAGGACAGGTACACTATATCGAAATGACCTTTGACATCAAAGTTTCCACTAAATGTAACCTTGGTTTAAAAATCGTGGGTCTGCAATATATTTCCAAACCAGAAATTATCACATTCATTGATACATCATCACATGATAAACAGGACGATCTGTTGAATGAGATACAAATTTCACCATTAACTGATTTCACGCATAGTGTGATGACATCAACTCATCTGCCATGGATTCACATCGATGACAGTTTATATCTGACTCAATAACTATGTCAGTTGTTACTGAGAGAGGGGACAATTTTTTAAGTGCATAAGGCAATTTCGAATAGTTATTTTCTGTTCAAAACTATAAAGTCGAGGTCAAACTACAGTATATGTTAAGTCAGTACTTCAGCATTAGAAATATGTTTGTCATGATTATATAGAATAACCTTAATTTACCAGAGGTCTGCACCCTAATACCATCCAATGCTATCCGTAGTGTTTATTTGCTGCACTGAGACGACAAAAGGTATTAGTCATGGACAATCCCCTGTTGAATAATCATCTGTGATTACAGCGTAAAATATTTCGTGTCTGGTTAGTAGGAGTTGGCGGCAGTGTATTTCTAGGTTTTGATTTGTTTCTTTTCATATGAGCCGGGAATTTCCTGTACTGTGTGTTTGCGGGATGTCAGCGAAAATGCGAGTGTTAATCGCCGAACCAAACGAATGATCAGCAAGTTTACAGTTGAAGCGTAATGTGGTTTTTACAAACATTAATAACTTCAACTCTTGCACAAAGTAGGTATGTTTAAAATGAAAATACAAAAGTCATGTACGAATCTGTCTGATTATACGTCGGAAGGACATGTTCACGTCCGACATAGTACAAATTTTGTTGGCGCTCAAAGAGTACCGAGGGATGTTTTAGCGAAGTTAAACGTCAAGCCATTTTCAGTAAAACTTCAAAAATAGTCGGGATTTTACCGACCTATACTTTAAAGTACTTCGGTGAACTTTGACATTGCCCCTGGAGCCAGAGCAGGTGTCTTCGGTGAATTTCCCCATTTCAAAGTGCACATACTCATGGCATGACTCAATCGAATACTGAGTATTCTGGAGGGGGTATTTCTCTGAAACCTCTTGACGTAAACCTCCAAACTTTTACTCTCAAGTTGCTTGAGCTTGATCTCAATCCGACTTTTTCAAACGTGGCGAAAGTGGACACGACATTTTTATGGGCCAATTTTACACAATTTTTCACAATATATTGCGTCCATAACTGCAAGTCCGGTGGCTTTCAAAAGTGACCAGTTGGGTTTTTTTTCATCAGGATTTCTGCACTCAGACGAGTACAAGTGATATCAAAATATTCCTGTGTAAGGTTTGACTCCACATTTCTAATATTTGCCCGAAAACAGCAATTACAGTGAAACTTTTAAATGTAAATTATATGTAGGCTCTTTTTGGAATACTCTCATGCAGTGATATCAAATGGTATCAACATTTGCATGTGTAGATAGCAGGCCAGTTTTCTTACTTTTAGTAGAAATCACGTACTCTGAAACCAACTCTCCGAATTCAGTACAACTAACAGTGTCATATACGTCGATATCTCTGTAAAATCATGCACTCTCTCCATTGATATCAGTCGCGATCGTTGCAAACACTTCTTACGCTGACCTGCTGTTTCACTCCCCCCCCCCCCCCCCCCGTCTAATTTTGGTCTCAGTGTTGGTGACTAGTATAAGGATATGACGGCAAAACCGCTGCTCACGCCATCGAAACAACACTACGATATTACAGACACTTGTACTTAGTAGAAATTTGACGCTGAGATACAGGGCTATAGAGCTCTTCACTTGCAGGTGTCATTCACTTGCCGATACCTGACAAAACAGCACCACTGAGATTTATTTGTTTAGACTACTGACAGGGGTTTCAGTGAGCTATAGATCATGTTTTATAGTAGACAGATTTTACCACCCGACACTGGGACAGGTACACTATATCTAACCTACATTCAAATTTCCACAAGATTTAATCGAGGTTTAAAAATCGATGGCCTGCAGGATGTGTCAAAAAATTATCATATTCATGAAAACAACTTCACATAGTAAACATAATTTCTGTTCAAGAAAACACGAATTTCGACAACCACTGAAATACTTCATGCACAGTGTGATTATAAGAAGTCATCTTTCAAGGCTTTATAACAATTTATATTAAAGATGACAGTTGAACCATGCTGGGTCGGTTTTATAGTAGGTAGGGTAGTTACCAGCTTCACGTCTTCTCTTAGACTTGTCCCAAATCTGTGGCATATATTGAATATCAAAACACAATAATGAGGAGGAATCAACTTCAGCAGACTGTCAGGCTTTGGGGGTAGGCTGGTGCTTAGATCGATGAGTGAATACCTGGGCCGGACAGTAACTACTCTGACGAGACCAGTCAAGTAACTAAGAGTCAGTCTAGTCCCCTCCAAATTATGAAGTCGACGTAAAATATGTTAAATCATTATAATCAGCTTGAGAGAGATGTTTCTGATAATTATGTAGAATTAACTGAATTTAGTCTAGAAGTCTGCACCCGGATATCACCCAATGCTATATCCAGTGTTTGTTTGCTGCACTGGGACAACAAAAGGTGTTAGTCATGGACAATCCCCTGTTGAATAATCATCTGTGATTACAGCGTAAAATATTTCGTGTCTGGTTAGTAGGAGTTGGCGGCAGTGTATTTCTAGGTTTTGATTTGTTTCTTTTCATATGAGCCGGGAATTTCCTGTACTGTGTGTTTGCGGGATGTCAGCGAAAATGCGAGTGTTAATCGCCGAATCAAACGAACGATCATAACGTTAACAGTTGCAGCATAAAGTAGGTTGGTTCAAACATTTATAACTTAAACTCTTGCACAAAATATGTGTGTTTAATATGAAATACAACAAATCATGTAGCAAGCTGTCTGATTAGACGTCGGTAGGACATGTTCATGTCCGATATAGTACAAATTTGATTGGTGTTCAAAGAGTACAAAGGGATGTTTAGCGAAGTACACGTAAAACATCTTCAGTAAAACTTGGCGTCCGACCTATTCCTAAGATCGCCATTATGACGCAAGAATTGCGTCACATCACCATATCATCCGCGTCCCCAAACATAGCAACGCGCCATCGACTGCCGCATATCTCTGTCTGCTGATTACAAGTAGAAGTCTGGTTGACAAATAAAAGATAGGTACAAAATTGTTTGTTTTTTGCAATTCTAGTCATTTCACGTCAACAACGTCGCTTGTAGATAAAGATTTTGCGTTATTTCTGTATTCCATGAGGTCGCCATTAATCATAATCGTCGATCCAATGGACAGAATTTGTTTCTCATGTTGTAAGAGCAGGTGTTCCATTAAAAGTGAAGATTATAGAGGAAGTATTCAGTGGCATGAGTCTCATAAGAATGTGTTCTTTTACAGGCCTTATTTCAGCTTTTTATTCAGACAATTTGAATGAAAACTCCGGTTTATTTCAAATTATACTAATTGTTTACAAGCAGTTAATTGCAGAGAATGGGGAAATGGTGCTTCATACAAATATGTCTACTGACAATGTAATCAATGTATATGTCAAAAAGAATACAAAAGATGACGATAAATGGTATTGTGAGAAGAGAGAGAGAGAGAGAGAGAGAGAGAGAGAGAGAGAGAGAGAGAGAGAGAGAGAGAGAGAGAGAGATTATTTCCTTTGTGGTTTAAAATCATCGACTAAGACAGGCCCTTAGTCACGACTGTGACCAAAACAATACAAATGGCGTGAGTGTCCGTGACACTACTAGTTTTTCTTGCAACTTGACTGAATTCTAGTCTCAATTCTCTCATTTTGCAATGGGCTATGATAGAATGGTGTCGATCGTCTTCTTGCAGAACTACAGAATAATGGGTATTGGCCGTGTTTGGTCGAAAAGTAAACAAGGCTGCAATAAAACCCAACTTGTCAATGTCATACGAAATACCCCACCAGCTTTATTTACAAAGTACAATAGTTTTAATGAGATATATATCATGTTCAAAATAGTCGGGATTTTACCGACCCATACTTCTACTTAAGGTACTTCGATGAACTTTGACATTGCCCCTGGAGCCAGAGCAGGTGTCTTCGGTAAATTTCCCGATGTCAAAGTGCACATACTCATGGCGTGACTCAATCGAATACTGAGTATTCTGGAGGGGGTATTCTCTGAAACTTCTTGACGTAAACCTTCAAACTTTCACTTTCAAGTTACCAGAGCTTGATTTCGATCCGACTTTTTCAAACGATGGCGAAACCCGACACGACATTTTAAGGGCCACTTTTTACAACTTTTCAAAATATATTGCGTCCATAACTGTAAGTCCGGTTGCTTTCATAAATGACCTCTGTTGTTTTTCATCATAATTTTTGCACTCAGACGAGTTCAAGTTATATAAAATTATTCCTATATAAGGTTTGACTCTACATTTCTCATCTTTGCCTGAAAACAGCAATTACAGTGAAATTATTAATTTGAGGAATTTAAAATCTGAATTCATTCCCCCCTGCAATATTTTTGGTCTCAGTGTTGGTGACTAGCATCAAGATATGACGGCAAAAACTGCTTGCCACGTCATCGAAACGACGCTACGATATTACAGACACTGGTACTTGGTAGAAATTTGACGCTGACATACAGGGCTATAGAGCTCTTCACTTGCAGGTGTCATTCTCTTGCCGATATCTGACAAAAAAGAGCACCAGATTTATTTGTTTAGACTACTGACAGGGGTTTCAGTGAGCTATAGATCATGTTTTATAATAGACAGGTTTTACCGACCGACACTGGGTCAGGTACACTGAATCTAACCGACAATCAAGTTTCCGCAACTTCAATCATGGTTTAAAAATCGTTGGCCTGGATGATATGTAAAAACAATTACCATATTCATGAACATAACTTCAAATGGTAAACAGCATATTCTGCTGAAGAAAACACGAATTTCGACAAACACTGAAATACTACAAGCGTTGCGTTCAACTCACGCACAGTGTGACTATAAGAAGTCATCTTCCAAGGCTTTATAACAATGTATGTTAAACATATCAGTTGAACTATGCAGGGTCAGTTTTATAGTAGGTAGCGTAGTTGACAGCTTCACGTCCCCTCCCACACTTGCCCAAAATCTGTGGGCATATATTGAAATATCAAACACAAAAACGTAAAGTAATCAACTTCAGCAGACTGTCAGGCTTTGGTGGTAGGCTGGTGCTTAGATCACAGAGTGACTCCTTGGCCGGACAGTAACTGCTCTGACGAGACACGCTAAGTGACTGGGAGTCAGTCTAGTCCCTTCCAAATTATGAAGTCGAGGTTAAAATTTGATAGATCAGCATATCAGCTTCAGAAAATATGATTCTGATCATAATATAGAATTCACTGAATTTAGTCTAGAAGTCTGCACCCGGATATCACCCAACGCTATATGCATCGTTTGTTTTGCTGCTCTGGGAAAACAAAAGGCGTTAGTCACGGACAATCCCCCTTGTTGCATAGCCATCTCTGGTTACAGTGCAAAAACGTTCGTGAATGGGTTAGTAGGAGTGGGCTGAAGTGTATTTTTAAGTTTTGATTCGGTGGGGTTTTTTTATGAGCGGGGAATTTCCTGTAGTGTGTGTTTGAGAGATGTCAGCAAAAATGCGAATGTTTAACGCCGAACCAAACGAACGATCAGCATGTAACAGCTGAAGCGTTATGAAGGTTGTTACAAATATTAATAACTTAACCTCTTGCACAAAATAGGTAATTATGAAAATACAAAAGTCATGTGCGAAGTTACCTGATTAGTCGTCGGTAGGACATGTTCACGTCCCACATAGGACAAATTTGGTTGGTGTTCAAAGAGTAGCGAGGGATGTTTTAGCGAAGTCACACGTAAAACCATCTCCAGTAAAACGTGGTGTCGGACCTATTCCTAAGATCGCCATCATGATGCGAGAAATTTGCGTCACATCACCGAATCATCCGCGTCCCAAAAACAGAGCATCGCGCCACTGACTGTCGCATATCTCTGACTGCTGATAGCAAGTAGAAGTCCGGTAGACAAATAAAAGATAGGCACAAAAATAGTATTCTTGCAATTCTAGTCATTTCATGTCCACAACGTCGCTTGCAGACACAGATAAGTTTTTGCGTTTTTTTATTTCACACAACGTCGTAATTTGTATTATAATCATAATCGTCGATCCAATGGACAAAATTTGTTTCTCATGATTGGGGAGCAAGTTTTCAATTAAATTGAATATTTAAGTTAAAATATTTAGTCGCATAAATCTTTTAAGAACGGTTTGTTTGACAGACCTGGTTTGAATTTTTGTAGAGACAGATTGAATGACAACGCTGGCTTATTTTGAATTGTGATTCTAATATTGTTGCAAGCATTTAATTTAATTTAAGAAAAATTAAAGCCCTGAAATATCATACATCCAGTTTCAGTGCGATGTTAAAAAATTGGAACAGGCAGTAAAATGTGCCAAAATGGACTGCCAACTTCCAATTCGCGAACTGTAATGATTAAATCACGATGTAGTGTGCTCTTTTTTCGATTCATAAACGACTAGTCATCATAAATTATCTTTTGTTCAGCGTGGCCTTGCGCTGCAGACGTTTACACGCAAACAGCTTTTGTCTGATATTGAAACCGGCAAATCGATCTGCTGTAACTTACAGTTCCGACTGACATGAGCAGTATTTCTTTTGTAAATCGAGACGACATCTTTTTAGTTTGTCAGCAAAAACAACTGATATGGTTAGCTGCCAAGAAGAGGCATTTTTGTAAATCGAGACGATATATTGTTTCACCACGGTCCCTCCACGCCGTGGTTTCACTCTGCAAATGAGTTACTGGGATGGTTGGCTACCATGGCAACGACAATGGCGGTTGTTGATTATTTGGTACGTTTAGACTTCCATCAGATAGTCGTTAGAATACTTCAATGGGACGGCTTGCTTTTCATTTTTAATATAAAGGAAATATCGAGGTCCATCATAAATACGTACGTGTTGACCTGACTAATTTAAATTTTGTAAATGGGCCAGGCTCGACTAGCGAACAGCTATATTTTCTGGCTCCACTTTACCACTGAAATGTAAATTTTGTATTTGCCTGTTATGACTTGTGAAGTGTACTACTACTACTTTTCACGGTAATAAACCAAGTTATATATATTATATATATATAATATATATATATATATATATATATATATATATATATATATATATAATATATATATATATATATTATATATATATATATATATATATACCAAATTGTCGTTTCGGAGCATTAGTACACAGATAGATTAGGGAAGGCTGGGCTGAATGGCATGTTGTTCGGTTACTATGTTGAAAACAACCAAACCATATACCCTACTGTTCAATCTAGGCTATTCTGATTGTCTGCTGAGCAAGAGCATGGTATTTCCCGGCCGTCAAAGAGGAAAAATTGCCTGCCCCTCGAACAGAATAACATTCCGGCCAACCTACAGAGAAATCGCCAACGACGTTTTTTTCGTGCGCGAAAATCATTGCCGATTGTGGTAGAGTTGACTTTTCAGATCCTCAGATTCAGATCCTCAGATCCTCAGATAGATCCTCAGATCTCAGACTTCAGATCATATAACTTCAGATGCAGATTCGAATTGACAAGCCTTTTACAATACCCGTATTAACAGTTTGATTGCAATATTTAAAATAATAATTTGAATATGACATGTACAAGGCAGTTATGAAAACAAAAAAGTCTACATAAACGTTTTCGCTCAATAAGTTTCAACGAACACGGGTCTACAATTACAGATTAGCTAACTTGCTTCTTCTGACCCCTGAATTCAGATTTAGCCCGGGGTCACTGGCCTCCATTTGGATTACTTATATTCCCTCGCCATAAATATTACGAACGATGGTAAAATACGGACTGTCGATAGCCAGCATTTACATGATCGTCGCGGTCTTGATCGTTCGATCGCGCGCGGGTGTGTTTATCTCTATGAGGGAACGTTCACGTGATGACATAACAAGTGGAATCATTGCGCACCCTGTCTTCGACAGATGACGTTCTGATTCTGAGATCGAAGTTTTTAAGTTCAAGATTCAAGATAGAAATAAAATAATTTCTAAAGCCTTTTCAAATCTAAATTATATTTTATTTATCAGTATATTACATCAAACTTTGAAAATTGTGAAATTTTAATTATGAATCTGCGTCTGAAGTTATAGGATCTGAGGTCTGAGATCTGAGGATCTGAATCTGAGGATCTGAGGATCTGAATCTGAGGATCTGAAAAGTCAACTCTACCTTCCGATTGTCTCTTTTACATAGTGGCTTTTACAGCTGTATTCAGACGACAAAGAATGCATGAGTCACGAAAAGCCCCGAAGTGCCTGGACAAACTGGCGTGATTGTACTTGTCTGTTATTTCAGTCGGGGATTTCCGAACTATTCACTTGCGTAGGAGTATAAGCGAAAATACTGAAACTAATGAAAGACTACCTCATGAAACAAAAGTTAGCAATATAAATAGACCTCAGCTTGTTTGAAACTTAATAGTAACAAAGATGTTTTATCCAGTTGAAAGAAATGTGATTTTTGATAGTGAGTAAACGGTGTCCCTATCTAGTCTCTGTTTCACTTTGAGTCATGTTTTTAACAAAGATATTGCTGTTTGATTTTCGTCTGATATGTTTTGAGCTTCACGTACATTAATTGCAACTTTCAAGATGTTTCAGCTTTATTCAATATCTAAATTACATTTTGTTGCTCTGGGCATTAATTAAAGGCTGTTGACTGACTGAGTATTGAAATAAAACATGTATATGAGACTTACATTGAAAATATTCAATGAATGCATGACCAAACGAAGATTCGAACAACAAGAATGAAAAATGCACATCAGAAATTTATAGGCTGTGTAATTCAGCTTAATACTTGGTTGGTAGAGGGAAAACAACGCCACATATCGTTCATACATTGGTTGTTTGCGTTGAAGATATTGTAGTGCGTATTTTTTGTTTCACTGTCTTCTGTATGGAACCGATTAGGCACATCGAGACACAGCTGTAATCTACGTGTCAGTGCAGTCACTAAATACTTCAGACGTCAATCAGGACACTGCAGATGATATTCAGAAAAAAAATATGCTAAAAAATGTTGAAATTTAGCACTATATGAGCTTTTTCGTGGAGCTTTGCAAAGCTTGGCCATTATAATCCAATTACTGCACTCATGTTGCTATCATATGAAACTACTTGACGTTTACAAGGCAGTTTGCATTATCATCTGTAGATTAGTAATCAAGGATATATGGTCCGGATTGATTTTAAATGAAATCTGCTGTTTTTTGTCAAAAGATAAATTATGATTGAAAAAGGGTCTTCTGATCACCTGCACATTTCAAGTGCCGGTCCCAAGAAATATCATCAACTTGGAATGAGTATTGCACACATGAGAGGCTGGAATGATATGAAGTTGGCATTTTTCGAAATCTGGCTTTACATTCTGTTATTTACATTATTCATGGTGATATACAATTAGGGAAAAGTCAATACGCACTTTGATTCACAACGACAGGTGCAAACGATGTCATATCTGTCGCTTTGCAAGAACTGCTAAGTGTTTGTACATTGAGAGATTCAGTCGAAGAATAGCTGCGCCATGCAAAACAGGCTTACTTTATTAACGAAAGGCCTTTGAGGTAAACTTGATTTAACAAAAAAAAAAAGGCAGTCTCTAGGCTGAGGAACATTTGATGAAAAAAGGACTGGTGGTTTGTATTATGGCATTGTAAATATTCACATATTTCAGGCGATTATTATTATATCAAATGGCTTGTACTGCATTTTGAAATCCAATGCTGTATGGTCAAATAACTAGTGTAAATGTTTGCACGATACGTTCTAGCATCTGTTTCGAGTCTGACCCGTCGGCACTTCTCCAACTTGATATAGTATTCCTTATATTAGGCAATGAGCTTATTGCCTGCCATCGTTGTGAACAGTTCATCAACAGAATTCATCGTCAGGTGATCAGAATCTCAGTGTCAGGGTCAATGCGAATAAAATTGACTTAATTTGAACTTCACGTGTCTCTAATCATTAACCTGTCTAACTATACACATGTGCAAAATGTTATTATTATTCGCATTGTTTAGTTAATAAAATACATTCAGATTTGCCAAAGTCTTGATCAGTAAGAAATGGAGAATAAATTTCATTTGAAGTACACGCATGTCAAATGCTGATTTAAGCTGACAAATACTAATGTAAAAAAAACCGACTTTCTTCGTCGGACAATATGTAAAATATTGTATATTTGCTGTCAAACTTAGCATGTCAAAAAGACAATGTAAACTCAATGGAATATGCACCTTTTAGAATAATTCTTACTGTTCCCACTGCACACTCATGTCATAAAAGAATTACATTTACATTGTTTTGTTTTTAACTAAAAGCTTCATGTTAGCATGCTTTCACATTTACAAATGACGCGTTCACGAATTCCCTGGAGGGAAGGTAGAGTTGAGGTTGACTCGAAAACGTGAGTACGTTGGAAGGGACCCTAAAAGACGGTGGGACTGAAGGAGGATTTGAAAACATAATAATGCTATTCAGAAATCCTAACAGACTAATATAGAACGAAATGTCACGCAATTGTTCGCTGTACTGAACTTATTACGCACATATTTAAAAAAAACAATCACTTTTATTTCACTTTTTATAATACAGGTCAGCACAAATCTCGCGAAACTACTCCAGCTTTGTTTCATGGGAAACATAGTGACCTAGGTAACAGTGACCTACTCATCATGTAATGGGAATCTTTCGAATTTGCCCTTACAGTCTGCGTACAATAATTTGTGGTATACTTTCGCAGAGAAATGAAACCACAGGTATCTGTTAATCCCTTCAGGGGCTTAAAATAAAAAAACATGCTAGACCCCCTCCCTTCCGAGGTGTCCGTGAACGCAATCTAATGTTAATAAGGTGGCAAAGTTTTGCCATATGCAGTATGTATTGTTAAAACGACTATCTTTGAAATCATGTTTACTAAAGCTCCTGTACTAATATGCATCGTAATATACACTATACTTCAGGTTCATTTGCAGTTTAGCACGCGATGTGGTCGATTGAAGCTTATGGAACAAATCTAAACGTCTTCACCCTTCACACTAAGGCTTTTGTCCACTTTAAGATCTTATCGCTTTTTTGATGTCAGTCTCGAGCTGATCAATTTCCTCATCGAATTTCTGTAGAGCTTTCTTGGTGTCCGTCATGTGTGACGTCATGTCGTGCACTTCTTGCTTCTTAAGTTTAGCGCCACCTGTTTTCAGGCACTGCAAAAGTTGATTGAAGTATATCATCAGTGTGTTCCAGTTTGTGATTGTTTGTTTGGTGTTTGATGCCCATTGGGACGTCTGTTGTTTGAGCTCATTCAGCAACGTTTCCACCGCTTTCAAATCTGCAGTTAAAATTAAATAAAAGGTTATAAACTCACTAGACCTTTTCCAGGTAATCCCACAATGCGAGTATTGTAGTGGCTTTATCAAGCACCGTATATACACTCAAAACAACGAAAACATACTGATATATGTTGCACAACGGCTTGTTATTGAAGGATAACACAAATTTACAATGCCAAACAATGCTATGTGTACAATCTATCCATCCGGAACGAAAATAGAGGTCAGGTTGTAATCTACCATCGAGTTCTATGAGTAACGTACCCTGCGTGAGTAAAGTGAGCTTTGTATACCCGGCGCGCACTGCACCATGGAATCGGCAAATAAAAAGAACGTAACTATTGTTTATACGTTTGTCGATATTTGATCATGTACTGTTAATACAGAGCGTTCGGTTTTTATTGCGAGCTCATTTTTATCGCACATTAAGCTTATTAATCTACTCAGCGCGACTTGGTCAAGCCATGTTCAGGGTGTTAGACAAAAATTATCGTGAAATGGCAAACAACATCGCATTATCACAAACAGGGAAAATACGACTGCGCATAATCCCGGTTAAAATTAGTTTTGATGCCCTTGAACAATTTGATTTCAGCTGATGTTTTCGGGGTGAGTATATTTCATTCTTGAATCATCACAGCGAACATTTTATCTTATCGCCTGACATGATAAGGATATATTCTACGACTTGACCTACCTTCATCTGCACTTTTTATTCCTTCCGCTGCGACAAAATTCAGTTGAACACCGGCGGCAAGCATCAGACCCCTTGTACCCACTACCTCTCCAAACGCCGCGAAGCCTCGCGTACCGGCTGATATCAGTCCGCACGTGCCGTGGCAGGCCAGAAGTATGCAGGCCATCTGGGCGAAAGTGAATATGGCCTTGCGAAGCTCGGCCCGCTGTTTTCCGTTTGTGATGGATTTCACAAGCTCTTTGGCAACCGTCGGAGCTCATCCAAGGAACTGTTAAGTTTTCCAATGACTGCACGTGACGTCTTCTCGCACTCGTCGCCAGCTTTTTTCAGTTTCGGTTCCATTTCACGATCCAAGAACTTTCTAACGTTTTCTGACAAGGGACACAAAAGTGTCTTATCAGTTAAGACAAATACATGAAATACCACACAATCGGGTTGTGTTTTCTATAGATGAACGCTCGGTTTTAGAAGCACCTCATCATTTTGTCAATGTTTGCATATTTTTTTCTGTCTGTCTGACTGTCTTCTAGCTAGCTACCCCTGCCAATATGTGTATGTTCCCATTTGACTTGACTAGTTGCCTCTGTGACCACTTATCTTTCTCTTCATGTTTATCTGTCCATCTATCTGCGTGCCTGTCCATGTATCTGCGTGCCTGTCCATGTATTTCTATTTGTCCGCCTATCTGTCTCCTGTGCCCAGTTTTATATATTTCTTTCTCAGCAATTCATATGTCGGTGTTCCTGACAGTGTCTTTTTTGAGCACCTGTCGTCTGATGCGTCGTTTCTTATTCAGCCTTCAACAAACTGATTACTGTGCTTATTCAGTCATTATTTGATCCATGAATGTACAAGCGTATATGTCGTGGCGACTATACAACATTAGAGAAGGCAAACGATGACGTCACTTACCAACTCCGCGAAGTTTCTTCTTGAGCCGTTTGAAAGAGGCCGGCTTCATGACGCTTTCCAAGTCATCAATATTTATGATGTCGTCATCGAGCAGTTCCTCAGCTTCAGCGATGTCTCTTTTCTCAAATTCACCCATGTATTGCGTCAATTTACTTTCCTTCAGAAATGTTTCAATATCCATGTCCAAAAATTCCAACTCGCTTTTCAAACACCAGAGGGCGTCCACGGCGGAGCTTCTGAAAGATCTGTAACCGTGGTAAAATGTATCAAATTTTAGATCGATTTATACTGCACATGCAATTATATGGTGTAGAAAAAAATGAGCCTTCAATTTTGTCATATGTTGTAGTCTAATACCAGTTCAGTCTGTGCCATGCCATGCATCAAGACATCGCGAGACTTTGATGTTCTAACGTGTTTTCAGATATACGTAGTTTTAAGGAGAAATTCATGCACAACACATGCGAAGTCAAGCAAAATGTGTCATGAAATTCATACATTGAGCAGGAAAACGTAAACTACGTTGCGCAAGTGATCATAGAACTGCTCGGGAAAATATGTTGAAGCTACAGGACATTATTCATAGTACTAGTTCATGGCGTGTTTCTTTCTTACCTAAGTTGAACCATTTCTTCCAGGATGCTGGTCAGCACTAGTCGTATTTTGAAGATGACATCGTTCGACTTCGTCGTTATGGAGTAATCGCCTCGGGAAGGTCGCCAAACTGTTCATGTACGAGCTGATGTCTTTCAAGAAATTGCCTACGCCTTGGAATGTGTCGCTCAACAATTTGGGGTCGAAGCTTCGCAAATGCCGTTGATGTTGGTCATGTGTTTTTGAACAGTCGTCGCTGCGGACGCCATGGTTTTGTGGCCGTGTCGGTTCGTTAAGATAGGTAGTTGTGATCGATAGCACGGTATGTGTTTAAAACGAAACCGGCGAAATGCGAGTTAGCTTTCAGCTTTTAATACAGCTGGTTGTCCAGGGGGTGTCCAGACTGTGCTGGACGAAGGGCTTTTATTGCGGCTTTGTGCAGCTAAGCAGCGGGTTCACATAATCCTTTTCTGCGCTACCCCCGTAGTTCTCCGAAGAGCATACATTCACTGGAAATACCCTGTGATAAAAATAGCTACCCTTGCAGAGTGCTACTTCCGCGTCTGTATACTGTACGGAACGTCGCGGAGCTTGCTGTAAATATGGCGGCCGAGGAAGCGTCTGGTACCGTCTACGCACATTTGGAGGCTGTCAGGAGGGCAACAGACGAAAAACAAAAAAGATGGCCGGCAGTTTACGACACTCTAGTTCAGACGTTTGACATCCGCGAGTTCAACAAGTGTGACTGGAACACGCGACATGACGCGAGAAAAGCCATTTTCGACGAACAACAGAGCCTGGTTCAGGTGATCGTCTGTTTCACTGATTTGCAGTAAGTGTGTCACTCAATATACTATCACCTTCAGAGCACAGGGCACAAACCATGTCACAGGGACACACGCATTACAGAACAGTTTTTTGGGAGGATATGAAGAGGATATGAACCCCAAAACAGTTGCATGTGATTAGGTAAACACATACGCGGGACAGCCCCATTGACGTGTGAATGAGAGTCATTTCATTGTTGCTGTCCTCTCTGTGTATGCCTGTCACACTAATTATCGCAAGCTACTTTGGCTAAGCATTGTATTCATATTGCTCTCCTGCCTTCCTAGTGTAAAAGAATCACCTTCGATCAAACTGCCGACTTTCTTATAAGGTGCTCTTGTTACACAATGTACATGCTTGTTATGGTATTTCACTGGCGTATATATAGCCCTACGAGTATGGCGAGAGTGTCCGGCTTTGGATACGCCGCCCCCGGAGGTGGGAGGCGACGTAGCCAAAGCCGGACACTCTCGCCATACTCGTAGGGCTAGCGTATATAATGCTTTGGCAAGCTGCATGCATTCATGAACCAAAGCAGCGTATGCCAGACGTCGATGCACTGCAGACGACTATGCTTAAACCCTTATCACGGTCCCTCGGACCGTGGCCTTTTATATCGATAGGGTGCTTCATAATAGCCAAGAACGATTTTGTAGGGCATGGGGTATGGACGTGCCGATATGTGAAACCCTGATATGTTCAGACGTGAATGTCGAAAGGGGAAGTTGAGCCTGAGTCATTGGAGACAGAGTTGAAGTTGAGTTCAGTTTTGACCTGGCGTTTTGACTTGGAGACATCCTTTTAAAATCTAGTATGCTCGTTGCTATTGGACCATCTCTCTGACAACTGTACATATGACCTTTGTACGTTTTACACACATTTTCAATTTGCCCGCAGTGGGGAGGAGGGGGAGTTGGGCTCGTTTGACAGGGCTGTATACAAAACTAAATTTGCAATATCGCGCGATAATATCGCGTGATGTAAACCAAAATGTAGATATAAGGCTGCAACAGGCTGAACAAGACACCGTTATAGCAAATCTCAGTTAGAAGGAGGATCTCGAGATCTTGAAAGGGGAAGTAGCTGTAACCTCTTACGATATTTTTCCAAAATTTTGTATATCAACGACAGGTTCTTTTTCTACTCCCAAATAACACCACTATATAGCGTATCGACATAGCGTATGTGTGTAAAAGGGAAAATTAAGGGTTTTCATTTGAATTTCATTCCTGATTAGAGTTCAAGATAAACGTAACAATGCAGTCTACACAAATGCAGACTGAGTTGGCAAGCTGAATGCTTTAAGGAGTAAAGTAAACAAGAAACTGTAGTTGGGATTGAAATCAAAAATTGTAAACAAATCAAAAGTTACGGTGTGGGTCCTTTAAAAAGGCGAACAAAACCCATCTTGTTTGTGACTTTTGTAAATTATCTTAAACTAGAGATTAACTGTTAAATGAACAAGAGAGTAAATTTGATCGAATGATGTTTGATCTACTGACATGGTCAACAAACCTATTGTTCCAGAAGAAAATAAATCTGTGACTTGAACCCTTTGAGTGCTGTAGTTTTCCTACCAAAATTTTGTGCAACATTCACTGATTTAATCAATTTTAGCTCATATTTGGTTTTATATATAAATACCAAAAAGAGCTTATATGATGAGTCTGAGTGCGTCTGTATGTCTGTATATTTGTGGGTATGTGCGGATGTATGTCCGTCACACACAAAGGCTCCCATACCGCCAAAGCTACCGTCTCAGTATTTGGTGTACAGGTAGATGTAAGGGTTGAGATGTGAATTTGTTCAAATGAACACATCAGTGTCAAAATGTGCAAATGAGGTAAGAAAAAGGGAAATACTGCAAGTGTGCAGGAGTGGTGGCAGTGAACTGAATCAGCTCACACATCTGAATAAGAGGATTTTGACCGCAGGGTACCTATTATGTTTGGGAGTGGTAGCAGTAACTGAAACAGCTAATTGTTCATTTCCTGTCATTGTTTATGAACTGTGACATATTAACAGATCTGCTGAAACCATATGGATGTCTATTTTTGTACATCCATGGTAGAAAGATTCTCTGCTATGCATTTGCTAAAGTTGACCTTCAGTATCTAAAGTGTCAGACCTTATTTACTTTTGTCATTCTTAATTTTCTGGTTTAAATATTTCTTGTTGTTTTTCTGGTTGTACTGTGCAGAAATTGTCATAACATCAACGTATAATTTTCCTGCACTGAACAGATAGAAATAACACTTATTGTTGATCTTTGGTATGTCCAATTCTGATCAAAGTTGAGCGATACCGTATAATTGCGGTATTTTTATGAATAGTTCCTGAAGTGTTTTTTTTTTTTTTTGACAATTGTTTGGCAAATGAATATCACATTTTATCGGCTACAGAATTTTATCAAACTTTTGGCTAAAATAAGATAGATCCGGGGTATATTTTAAAAAGGTGACAAAAATTAACTTTGGCTCTCAAAGAGTTAAGTATGATCTTTAAACTTTCAGTAGTATGACATTCTGAGATTATGAAGTACAGATATTCAATCAATATTTGGTTGCATCAGCTTGATAGGCAATCTATATTAGAGGCATTTAGATATTGCCGTTGCCCCTGTGTTTAAGTCGACTTTGTAGCCTTCAGCTATTGTGACTTATATTTGCTCATTGGTGCGCTGTTTGGAAACTCAATTACCATTAGATATGTTTCTTTACAACACCAACGACACACATTCTTGAAGTTTCAAAAAAGCTTCTTCACAAACCCATCCCAGAAATCGGCACCTCATTTTTTCCAGGCTTACAATAAAAGATGTGAAAAGCTAAAGCAAAAATCTTAACAACATGAATATCTGTCTTTAGATGTCTATTCGCGAACATCATACTACCGATCACTAAGAAGATATCATTTCCAAAATCTCCAGGGAACCTGTAATTCCTTGAGCTGTGCCAATGTTTACATCCCATGGTCTTTTTCTAGTTGTGATGAATCATATACCACAACATTGGACCATTGTACAGATAGTCACATTAGTAAGGGCAGAACCACTGAAGATCACTACAATGCTCTCTGGACATGAAATCTTCCCATTCTACATGTTTCTGTTCAGATATTACTTGGCGAATATCAATCAGATGATAAATAATCAAATTATAAATTATAAATTTCCCATGTAACTAATATCATCTGTAAATACATTTGACTACAACGTCAACATCTACTTACACCACCACTATGCCGTTGAGATCATAATTTGAAGTTACTGTACTGAAAATATGATCACTTATTCATAATAAAGCTGCTAAAACGTATGGTTAATATTTTTACTTGAAATGAACAATATGTGTAATGTTCCCATCATTCCTTTCTTCCTAATTTTTCCGGCACAGAGCCTCCTATCTAATGGTTTACTGCAAAGTTCCAATGTTCAATTATCAATTATAATTGACTTACTTACTTCCTTACTTACCTACTTCATATAACTTTACTTGCAGAGCGAATGGACGGAGGGCTGTGGATTTTGTCAAAGCCATTAATACCTGTGTCAACTATGAATTTCAAACCATAGATGATTTCGTTCATGAAGCAAAGCTGGATAAACACTTGAATCTGTTCAAGGAACGAGAGCTTTCGTCTCTCCTCGACGTTCTGAATGTTGACATCGATGAGTTTAAACCACACATGCAACCTGCATCCGTTCAAAGGTTAACCAAGAACATTGAAAGCATTCGTAAGTATACTAGGTCAAAGGTCATTATATGAATTCAGTCAAACGTTATGTGCCCAATTGATTAGTTGTGCGAAAGTACGATCTAGTGCGTTCAAAACAACGATTGGGATTTACTATTCACATCATGTATGCTCGGTATCTACAAAGATTACACGTCAGAGAGTTAAATACAATCACACAGTATGATCTTAAAGTCGAATGTAAACGTTGCCTTTCAGCAATGCCTTACAGCTAGAATCTAAAATTGCCACAGAGATGGTAGAATGGGGATGTCCATGATACCTTTCACTCCTAATTTCAACTATCGCTAGAGATGCACTTATTATACTGTAATAAGGATTTTAAACATTAAAACATTAATCCGGCGCTGCAGTATGTTAACCTAGACCAACATAAAAAGCGAGGTTGGTGTGTGTTGCAATCTGTCTCTATGGATTGAAAGCCAAGTGGCGTTTTAACATGCCATCAGCATATATTGGTGTCTACAAGCAATCTGTCTCTCTATATGTGTAATATGGAATCTTTATTTCATTTATTTTACTTTTCCAGGGACTGTAACTGAATACTGTGATTCTCAGATCAAAGATGACATCGACAAGACCGCACAAGAACACGAAGATAGAGTCAAGGGCATCGCTGATCGTTTACAGGGTATTATCAACAAACTAATTTCCAGGTGGCAAGAATTTCGAACCAGGCCTGTCACAAAACATCAATCGCCTGAATCAGTTGGGATCTTCGACGGTTTCTTGGATGCAGCTACCACCGCATTGAGTAGTATGGCTTCGGCAGCTGGTGACGTCGTTACTAATTTTTTTAAAACTGAAGATGAAAGTCAAGGTCAACGCAAGAAGATAAAAGTAGAGACAGGAGCGTGCGCAGAGGAGGACACCACCACTGTATCCGATGACGGTATGTATCACACGGCGTTATATGTAACTCTCATCATGTCAAGCTTTAATTCTAAATTATTAAATATTATGTTTGTTGTGGGGTGTCGAATGTCATTATTTAACATTGATCTTAGCTAACAACTAACGCAAACTGGTAATTAATGAAAGGAGGGTGAGTTCCAAACTCTTATAAATTATAATTCCAATGTTGTCAGTCTCTGTCAAGCATATAATTTGATTTCAAAAATATTGTATTTTGTCAATCCGTCACATATCATAAAACATGGGAATATTTAACTATCATCGAAGGAAATTTACTACCCAGAGAGAGAGAGAGAGAGAGAGAGAGAGAGAGCCTTACATAGGGAAAAGATGATTTAATACGGGGTGTGCCGCCCAAGTCGAAAATATCACCAAGTACAATATGACCCATTGTTAGGATTTGGTTGACAAATTTGGGAAATTTGCATCTTTTTCCTGTTCTTAAAGCGTGAGACATTTGCTTTGTTATAGACTCATGCTTAGATTTTTGGTGAAAAATCAACCATGTTTAGGGATTTGTTTCCGAAGTAACTTCCTCCCCGGGCTACTGCTCTGAAAAACGCCTTGAAAACATACAGTGCTTTTTACATCAAGTTTTATAGGATCTGTAACCTATATACTCAGTCCTTGTTATATCTTGGGTTGTTTTTTCCACAGACAAAGAAGGGTTTATCCTCTTACATACGTTAATAGACGCAGAATCGAATCCACACTTGGAATCGTGGAAAGCCGCAGCCATTGAAGAAAGCCACCAAGTTAAACAGCTGTTCTACAGTCTCCAAGCCCTGCTAACAACAGTTCAGAAGGAGCCACATAAAGATCAAGACAGCAAGGACAGTAAAATTGCTTTTGAATGCTTGGATGAGACCGCGAAATTACTGGGAGAGTATCTGAGTGACGTAGACATTGTAACGAAGCAAATCTCTGGGTTATCAAAGAAGAAATTCTAACATTATAGAGATCTATGACGTAGCATAAAGCTCTGTCAAAATGTCTATTCTCATTTTCTATGAGGTGAACACATTTACAATGATGCTGCTAAGGAAACCCATACTACCTGTCGTCAGCAGTAGAAAGTATTTTACGACTAACAATCCATACATAGTGGCGCCAAGCTACCCTGCTTTGCAGTCTAGTGCCTACGTCATACTTCGGTGAAGTCTATATTTAGCTCACATCTTTTCAGTGTTCAGGCTTTTTCGGAAGCAATTTAGCGCTTCGAAAGTGAAAGTACGACTGTCGGTCAAGTTATATCATTTAAAATGTCGATATAACCTTTTAACATGCCCCCTCGTCTGTATACTAACATGTCTTGTACAGTATTATATATTAATATCGCGATTATCACAGCAGATGATATGTTAATTTTTAATTTGATCTTTTAAGACATGCGTCACTTGCTGAAATATAAGCAAGTATCTACATATACTTCAAACTTGAACCCGCCAACTGTATGATAAATGAACTGCTTTCTACATTTCTATCCAGGATGGATATGACAATGTTCACATTAAATTATCGTGCAGGCATAGATAAGGGGACTTCCAAAACATGATTCATTGCATAGTTATTTATAAGCATACATATGCATGGAGTGCATCGAGTTACACATGTTGGTGGCTGTTTCGCTACTCGGCATTGCTAACAAAGGAAAGTCCCGTGTTCAGAGGGAAGTTCCCGCGTGAGTCGTGCTTTGATCGAGACTGCATGGATTTATGAGAAATCTCAGATTTAGATGTCGACCGTGACTTCCTTTGTGTAAAGTTGTCTAAGATAGTGAAAGCGACGCTCGGTGAACAGGAAATAGCAATTTTCGGTCCTCATGCAATAATACTCTTGCGAAGTACTCTACAGCAATATCGATTCTGATATTGTTTTGTTCATTTTGAACGTTTCTTGGACTTTCCGGTCCGATACTGGTGTTAAGGGCATATTATAGAATATAAATTCCGCTAAAAAACTGGAAAATTTGTCGGATTAGGTCACATGGTAAAATGTATGCGTGGTTTTGAGTTATAATTTCTGATCAGGTTAGCGCCATCGATGTAATCAATCTTTACAGCCTGTAACTAAGGCCATCATGTAGCTTGTTAGCGTTTGAATTTGACATGATTCATTCATTTAAATAATATTTAGCCAACCAATGGGTTTCAAGCTTCAAAGTCTAAGCACACTGCCAGCAAATTTCTACAGTGCCTCTGAGCAACCGGGTCCCTGTCGGCTGTCTAAAGCGACGGAATTTCCTGTTTAATGACTGACAACAAAATCTTTCAAACTGGCTACCTGTTTTCTTTATTGGAAAATAAATTTTCGAAAACAAATTTATACCCGCCCTTTCTGACTTCCATGTCGTACTGCGCATGCGTTGAAGTCTGTAATAAGCTTTCACCTGGCCAGTGTCTGCGTTGCTTCGTCGGAGACTTTGAACGTATCGAAAGTGAAAGTACATCTGGCGGTCACGTAATATCAGTGAAAATGTCAATGTATTCTTGTTGACCTTTGATTTAAAATAGCGTGCACATATACGCATGCTATTGTGTGTATGTAACGGCCTGTCTAAGATGTTAATATCGTGTCTCTTACGATACAGACACTTGACATGTTTATTAATAAAGTTATAAATTGGATCCTACAATTTGTCTCAACTGGTGAAATTGCATGTTGAATGAAAAAAAGGTGTTATCTACTTCACATCAAGATCCCCTCTAGGGTATAACAAATAATTTGCAGTTATACATCTTTTTTTTACTCGTGTGATGTCTATAATGCGTTTTGTCTGTATGAAATCCAGTGATACTGGGGATAAGAGGTCGCAGTTTCTCCAACAAGATTCTGTAGAAGACTTTCAGAGCTCCAGTGACACCATATAATTTTGTATTTCATAGGAAAAATATCACGGAAGTGCATAAAATATTGTAGGCTTTCCACTTTAGAGTTGCACTTTTTAGCCATTAATGCAGAGTTGGAATATTTTGAAATGCGAGTGTTTACGCTTAATACAAGTATTGAATCTAACGCGATTGTAATTAATTGGGATGATTGGATTTTCATATTTTGTTAATTTCTCAAAAGTGTTAGGTGCCATGTAGCTGAATGTTAACATAGCAAATTACTCATAAAAACAAGTGTGTAATGAAAAAAGAAAAGCAGACGAGATAACATTTGTAGATTAAATCGACATTACTTCACCATCCAATTATCCCAAATTAGTTCCAATCGTGTTTGATGCATATAATATCTGTTAGATTTTCATCTCGAAGCTACGAATTCCAGATGTACGGAATGAAATGGCAGAAAGTTTACAATAAACACCTCTCCGTTACAAGAAAATACAAATTTTATGACTCAGATTTTCCAAATTAAAACTCGCAAAACTAACTCAGAATCAGTTATGTATGGATTTGGTAAGCAATGAAGTCCTTTTGTAATTTTCCAAAATCTAACTAATTCAAAAACCTAGACGAAGAAGCGAGAGAAAAACAGTTGCCAATATTCATAAATACCAAGTTATACATACAGTACACCCGGCTAGCTTGCACCTTGACGATACCCATTTTGGAAAATCCCGTCTCCTACTGTGGAAATTCCCACAAGAGCCTTTCTTTGAACAAGATTCTATTTGTTTTCTGTTTATTGATAAGAAATCTATTCAGTTGTCCACCATCCTTTGTGTATCACGACGCTGAGCGAAAATGAAAGTACGGCTTTCCGACGTCATGTAACAATACCCCTTAAAAATCAATTTAACGATTTCTCAATAGCTTCTATTGTTTGATGTTATCGCAACCTTTCTAGGAATCCCACACTGTCATCAAGGAGAAAGGACAAAGAATGCCTTCGTGTGAGGGCGACATTACGGTTTGTGATTGAAAAGCAAATCCCTTGAATGAAACTATACATAAGGATAAACGCCAACATCGTTGGCAGCTGTAATTTCTTGTCAGGTTGGGCCAATGGATGTGTGATATCAACGTAACTAATGTAAATTGACAAGGAACCATAAAACAGAGATTAAACCAGAGAAGTTTCACTGAAGTCATGGCTGCACTGTGTTGCACGCCATACGTTTTTCAGATATGTCTGAACTTAATGGAGAACTGTCTGCTTCGTTCATCACTACGTAGGCCGATGCCTAACGTACAAAGGCGGCAGTTTAAATGAAGCTGAACAACCCTGCCCCACCCTCCCTGATTGATTGTGTATACGTAGTGAGATTTCCTTCTCAAAGCTGTGTGTTCCTGATGTATGCAATGGAGATGCAGATTTCATTACAACAAACATAAGTACTTTACAAGAAAATTCTCAACTTGAGACTAAAATTTTCGAAATTGGAAGTGGTAAAACGAATGAGAATCAGATACATATTGATATTGATAAGCAATGAAATACTTTGTAATTTTGCTTAATTAGTCGTTTAAACAAGTGTGCGAGAGAAATACATATTCCCAGATTAATAGACGTACATTCACTCGGCTGGCTCGCACCTTGGCGATTATCAAATTGGAAAAGCCCGTACTACGGGAAATTCCCAAGAGAGCCTGACTTTGAACGTGTCTGTCTTTTTTCTGTGCGTTGAAAAGAAATCTATTCAGCTGTCGTCCTTACATTCCTCTGTGTCTCATGTCGTTGAGCGAAAATGAGACGTTATGTAACAATACTCTTTAAAACATTTGTAATGATTTCTCTGTATCGTCTATTGTTTAAAGTGTATGTCCCGCATAAATTCAAAGTTAATTTTGCTTAAAATTAGCCATGCTATATGATTTTGCCATTTCTACTTTATCAAATAAATGCATCACCCCTAGCAAACGACGCGGTTAAATATTATAAAAATGCAATATGTTGTGCGACTTTGAAATTGGCTGCCATTCGGGTCGTTTCGGAATTCGCGGGCATTGCCACCGGAAATGACGTAACTAATAGAACGTACGAGTGAATGTGTTCACCTCGGCCATAGCGAGTGCTTACCGCTGTGGCTTCAACGAGGTGAGAAGTTACGCTTTTGGTGGCTGAACAGGCTGACTTCCTGGCTGAAGTAACCGCAGCCATTGCCAGTTTATTGCATTTTAGGATGCCGTATTAGCTGCATTTGCCAAAATTACAAGAAAGGGTCGGAAAAGAGGCATTCAGACAAGCATTTTCTGCAGTGCACATTTTCGAGTGCCGTGACTTCGCGTCGAATAAACACGGTTCGTTAGCCAGATGTACGGTAAGATAGACTTTAATTCCTGGAGCTACTACATCGATTATGTGATCGCAATGCCGTACCAGTACGACTATTGTCACCAGAAAGCGTTCACGTGTATCATCATCAACTGTGGACAAGAGCGAGAACAGCAGCAAGACTGCGACAGGTTGCCCAAAACATGTCAAGGGGATGCGGGGGCCGTGTGTACATCCACCAGGACTGAACGCCGATTCAGCTGCTTTACGAAAGTGATTGTAAATAAATAAATAAATAAATAAATAAATAAATAAATACAAGTACTACATCTCACGTATGTGTAACTCTATAATTAGTAACGTTAGGAGCTATCTAATTTTATATTCCTAAAAAGTTTACGTAGTGATTGACTGACTCTTTGCGAGACTGAACGATAGGTTGTGTATAATACAGCACGGCGCTGCCAGTAGCAGTGACACAACGTGTAGCAAAGAGGTTTCATACTGTTGACGAAGCAGTCGCGTTGTAGTCATCTGTTCCCTTCTGCTCGACTAAGTCTCCCCTAAAATACTTTAGCTTCTTTGAGAATTTCGTAGTCATGAAACAATGAACTCTGTGCTTTATATCGGTGACACTTAATCAAGAAAAAACCTGCGGAAGCGTAGCTGATCACCCCGTCACAGAAATGACTAGCTGAGCCGCCCGGCCTCGGGTGCCAGTGTGCCCGATATTTACATCCTGTCAATTTTAATTTATCTCTTCCCGAGAATTTGGCTTGACATGTCTTCACGGTCACTTATTTTTAAAAAGTGCCAATGTTCATGTGAGGTTTTATAACGCCAAACTGAAGATTTTGCGGCGAGAATACTAATTTGGTGTTTATTCTAACATGACCCTCAGCCTGTTGCTCTTCCAGCTGTTGATAGGAAAGATGTGTGTTTAACGGTGGACAATTTTCAACTTGATCTCTACTACATTTATCTACAAGCGTCATGGTGTAATTCAAATTTTTATATACAGATTTTGAACGAGGCAGTTTATGTTGAGAAGTAATAATAAGGTGGGATGGCAACTCCAGACTTTTATTCATATTTTGGTAGCTTGCGGCTGTTTTATTCGGTAGTGCACTGGTGTGTTTGACTGTGGTCACGGTGGGCTTGTCACAGACGCGACGGTCAACAAAAGTTCCGCTCTTGTTCTCGTTTAGGTTAAGGTCCCGACTGTTAAAATTTGCAGGCCTGTAAATTCTGAACAGCTTTGTCATATCTTCTGTGACGATCACATTCTCAGTTGCACTGCTTTCACTCATGAAATTATCACTATCTCCATAGTCAATGCACGAAGTTACCATCACATGTTCTATTAGTGACGTCACAGCTACGTACGCCAAAACGGGGCGAGCTCAGCAATTTCCGGAAAATGTCGCCATGATTGAAGTCGAAAAGTGCAACTTTTCCCGTGTTTTCGTCGAAATAACATAATTAAAACCGTCAAAAAACCGCTCAAATAAGCTTCAGTTTGTGTGTAAATGTTTGTTTTATTAATACCAATTTCATTGACAACCAGAACTAGAGTATACGCCTCAAGTCAAACGAAAAAGCCTCAAAATGTGGCGGGACTCACACTTTAATGTTTCGCAACCTTTTTAGGAATCTCACAATGCAACCAAGGAGAAAGGAGTTTAAGTGAAATCGTTTGTGTGAGGGCGACATTACAGTGTTACATTGAAAGGATTATACGGCATTATTGTTGCCAGCTATAATTTCTTGTTAGGTTGGGCCAATCCATGTGAGATATCAACGTAATGTAAAGGTGTAAAAGGAACCACAGAACAGAGATTAAACCAAGGAAGCTTCACTGTCTTAACTGCACTGTGTATCGCGCCATACGTTCCCGGCATATACTTTAATAGATATGTCTGAGCTACATGGCTGTCTGCTTTCGTACATTACTATATGTTGGCCTATCTCTGACACTGGTGGCGGTGTAAATGAAGATGAACAGCCCTTTCTCGCCCCTCGATAACCTTCCATAGCCGATTGATTTTGTAGTTTGTCTGTTTGAGTCCCTGAGTTTATATAATATCACCAGTAGATCCTGGAAGTGATAGCTGCTAATATGACCATAGTACTTGGGTGCCATAAATCACGCTGTTTTTGTTGTTTTGGACTGTAGAACGTTGCAGCCAACTAGTAATGCTTACGACTGATAGGGTCAATCTGAGAACAAAGTACTCAAATTGATCTTGTGATTAAGCAATAAATCACTGATATCGGTCTTGCTGTTTCTACCATTATGTTTTGTCATTGACGTAAGTGTCTTACATGTAAGGGTTGTCATCACGGCTATTCAGGATATTGCACAGTCGTTAGGTTTCTCGATGAGGGCGTGCTTTCATTAGCTGTTCCCACAAGTCATGCAATAAATTGCCGGTCGGAGACGTTCACCTTTGGTATTTTGGACCGTGGAAGCACTACCGTTTCCCTATGCGTGACTGTGTTACATTGTTTAGCTTGTAGGCGCACGTAATGTTTACCACATTTACTTAAGAATACGTCTGCCTGTCACGAACTTTCGTAATGGAGTAGAATGGTTCTCGGTATTAAGTCATTCTTTGATTGTTTGTTTTTGTTTTGTTGGTTTTTTTTTGTGGGGGGGAAGGTTGGAGCAAAAATGGAATTATTGATAACGCTTGTTATTTCAACAAAATTACTGGATAAATAACATTTATAGCGCATGTTAATCAAATGCATGAACTTTATTAAGTATTCAGTTAATTTGTCCGCTAGTGATTACTGAAAAGCATGCTCTGAGGACATGACGCTGAACCCTGGTCATTGTAGTACGACGCTTAATACTGCATCAATAAATATATTTGGTCAGCAAAAAAATCGACCAACGTCGTTGTATGAGTTTCTTGTTCATTTTGTTGAAGTGATACCGTTTCTCGAAATTAGTGTTTTAAATTGGGCATTAAAGGGTTATATTATACATGGTTAGGACGCTTTAGATGTTAGCAAATACCTGCTCTTGTGTTTTCAACTAAATATCGATTCGTCTGAGAGAAAATCAGCCATCCGGGCGCCTCCATGAATAACGATAGGTTAATCGTCATTGATCTTGTAATTGATATTATGAATACAAATTAACTGAAATTTCTCAAAACTGGAAATTCTAAAGGCTGCCATCTCCGTGTGTCCTCTATAGAGATAATCACAATTTCCGTATAAGCCGAGAAAAATTATTCCACGGACTTGAAAATGAACCCAACGATTGTAGGCCAATACTATTTAATCGTAAAAGATTGAGAGCCAGATTATCTGTCCCCGAGGCGCATTTTACCTAAACAGTAATTTGAAATATCAGCGTGATTTCTACAATATTTTAAACCTATTCTACTGTTACAAGAAAATATAGACTATATGTTCGATAGGGGGCGCTATCGTCTTTCGTGATACATATGCAGAAATTCTACTAACAGAAGATATAAGCTGACCGGTATACATGAATTTATTGAGATCACTGCCCGAGCGATTTTCTTGATATCGATGTCGCTTTTGTGCATTTGTTTGAAATTGCGTACTCATGTTATAGTGCTCAAGATGTTTCTGGTCTTCTCCATAATTTATGTTTTTACACTCTTCAACCAATTTTAATAATACTGAAAATGTTCAAATTAACTTCGCATCACCATACCGCAGGGACTGAATTGATTCAAAATTGTTACGTCAGATATCTACAGTACCAGAAATTTTCAAAGTAATGTTGTATGATGTAGCGATAACTATGACACACTTTCTCCGTTATATAAAGTGTCTGCACCACTTCTGCAAAGGGACTTTCTAAATATTGATTCATGTTTTATATTCTTGTTTTGCTTGTTTGAATGGAGAATTGTGAATGTGATGGGCAATCATTATCATTAGTACAGCTGCAATGCACTCCTTGTTTTATGTTAAACGTCGCCCTCTCTCAGCGAGTACAACAACTTTATGTTACATTTTACGATTGCGTTGATGCCTCATTTGTACGTTTCTTTTCACATATTACTTGGCGAATATTAATCAGAAGATAAATCATCAAACTATGAAATAATTCCCTATGTAACTAATATCATCCGCAATACATTTGACTACAACGTCAGCATCAACTTATACCACCCCTATCTCGCAGACATCATAATTTGCATACGGCTAGTTTTTAATCGGGTTCGAACCCACAACGTACGGCATCAGTCGCCTAGCAGAGAGGCCACATAGAGAACCGCTCGGCTAAATCTCCACTCCCAAAAAAAGAGTGGTTCAATAGCCGGCCGCGGCTAAGTTGTTACATTTTTCTGACTGAGACCGCTCCACACGTTGTAGAGTTCGTGAAGCACTCACGCACGCATGCTCACTATCACACATCGCGCCTACAAACTTTATCGAAGCGAAGAAACGAATTCAAGTTACTCCTGAAAATAGTATGTTAGTTAGTACTGAAAATATGATCATTTTGCACAATAACGCTGCAAAAACGTATAGTTAATATATTTAATTTCAATGAACGATATGTGTAATGCCCCATCATTCTTTTCTTCCTAATTTTTCCTGCACAGAGCCTCATATCTAATGGATTACTGCAAAGTTTCAATGTTGAATTATCAATTATAATTGACTTAATTATTTCCTCACTTACCTGCTTGATATTGCTTTATCTGCAGCGCTAATGGATGAAAAGCTCTGGATTTTTTTCAAAGCCATTAATACCTATGTTAACTATGAATTTTAAGCTATAGATGATTTTGTTCATGAAGCGAATTTGAAAAACATTTGAATCTGTTCAAGGAACGAGACTTTGTCGTCTCTCCTTGACGTTCTGAATGTTGACATCGATGAGCTTAGACCACAAATGCAGCCTGCATCACTTCAAAGGTTAACCAAAAACATTGGAAGCATTCATAAGTATACTAGGTCAAAGGTCATGTGCACAATTGATTAAGTTGTGCGATCGTATAATCGCGCTATCTAGTGCGTTCACAACAACGATTGAAATTTCTTATTCACATCATGGATGCCTGGTATCTACAAAGATTACATGCCAGAGGGTTAAATACAATAACACAGTAAGATGTTAAAGTCGGATTTAAATGCTGCCTTTCCCATACAACCACCAGTTCAATAATGTCTTATAGCTAGAATCTATAATTACCACAGGGACAGTGGAATGAGGGTGTTCATGATCTCTGTCATTCATAGTGTCAACTGTCGCTAGAGATGCATTTATTGCATTGTAAATAAGGATTTTAAACCTTAAAAGCAACTATCTGAATTATCAAAGCAGAATTACAGAGTTTCCATTACCTATTTTGAAACCCTTTCAAAATGGCATCGGTAACACTCCTTCAATAGGGGTAAACAAATTTACAATGATTAGTAATGCTGTTGAGCAACCCTACCTTACATGTACAGAAGCAAAGTATTTCATTTGTTGACTTACGATACAAGCCTTAAAATGGCTGCCTACTCTTCCGTTTTCAAACAATTGGCACATAGTGCTGCCAATTCAAGCTGCCCTGCTTTGAATTCTGGTGCCTACGTCATACTTCAATAGAGTCTATATTTAGCTCGCATTTTTAAGTGTTTGTGGTGCTTTGTCAGAAACACCAAACGCTTCGAAAGTAAAAGTACGACTGGAGGTCAAGTAATATCAGTTAAAGTGTCAAAGTGATCGTGGTAACCTTCCATTCACTACGGCACACATATGCGCAGGCTAATGTGTATACTTGTAATTGCACTGTCAGAGTTTGTTCGAAAATCAGACATTACTTTATTTGTCCTCGTGACCTAACTTTAGGATATAGCGGTTATTAAGACTCTCAAATATCGGTAAATGTCAAGTAATTTATTGCTCTAGTAAACATTTTGCACAGTTATTCCTTACTTTTATGCTTGTGCTCGATTTCGTTACAGCATGGTTGAAAGTTTAAATGGGAATAGTTTAAGCAAAAGTTTAAGTCTTTCACTCTTGAGGCGCATGCTACCGTACGATACACTGTACTTTCTGTCGAAAAAGAAATATCACCTACGCAGAGCGTTATGCATTGTGTGTGTTTTGTTAATTTGGGTTGACAAATGCGTGAGTGACTTGAAATACCCCATGCAGGAGCCGTTTCTAATTTCGACATGAAACCTTGCGTGCCCTGGCATGTACCCAAGAGTTTCATCGTATTAGCCCAAAGTTTCTCGGGAATTTCCTATAATGCTAGTATGCAGTCCGTCAGCAAAGAATGTGAACGTGATAAAGTTAAAGATATTCTTCGAAATTTCAACTAAAAGATAAATGACGTTGCAGAGAAAGTTCGACTTGTCGATACTAAGGCTCTTTTAGGCGACAAACAGAAATACAATTTGTCAATTTTGAGATGCACAAATTAAAGAAATCGAGGTGAACGCTTAACGACACATTGTGTCCTTGTACTTTCTGTTCAGTTTTCATATGATAAAGTGAATAAACAATAAATATAAGGAAACAATTACATGTGTACGTTGTAGGCCTTATAGAATGTCGTTTGCTTCATCACGAGAGTTTACGAGATCTTGAGTAGTGAAATTGTTTTAAAGGCATTACTTTGTAACATAAGAGAAACAGCGCACCATATCATGTGGACGGTATGCATCACTTATTCCAGTCTATTAGCTTCGACTACGGCAGTTTTGATGAGGTATACATCATGTTCAAAAATAGACGGGATTTTACTGAGAAATACCCGTCAAATACCTCGATGACCTTTGACATTGTCACTCGAGCCAGGCCTGTTTTGAATTCTATGGGTCTGCGGTGAATTCTGCAAACCAAGGGTTCAGATTCTCGTGGCATGACTCAATCGAATACCAAGTATTCCAAGTATTTCAGATATTGTTTGTGAGAAATTCTCTGAAACCACTTGTTCGAACGCTTTAGAGTTCGTTGTGAAACTTCCTACGAAGGACTTCAGACGATGGTTGAATTGCACATAACAATTTGAAGGGCGGTTTTTCCTAGCTATGGTCAAAATCTCATTTTATCTACCAATGCAAATCTGATGGCTGCAAAAATGATGTATTCAGCGCTATAAAAGTAATGACACATGTGCACACTTCTTGATTAGTTATCCACTTTTGGTCAATAATCAATTTTCCGTGAAACACATTGTCTTGATTTCACATTCTTTTCAATCTACGCATCATATACAGCTTTCCCTCTGCATTTTTTTTTCATTTCTATCAGATCATGTCAATACATGACCTCGGCATTGCCGAGCTGTCGTGATTCCAAACGGTTTAATATCTGGTTTCAGTGTAGGGGCTAGCAACACGCTGTGACAGCAAATCTGTAAGTCATTATGGCATTGCAGCAACGCGACAAAATGCAGGCTCCAGCAGAAATTAGATAACGAAGTACATGAGTTTTTTCCACATACTGGTTCTGTGACCATATTTTTTGTTTAGATTCCCACCGAAGGTATCAATGAGCTATAAATAATGTTTAAAAATAGATGTGGGTTTACCGACTGACACAAGTGACAGTTCACTGTATGAAGATTACCATGGACAAAGTATCTAGGTAACCGGCACCTTTGATATTCAAGTTGAAACCGGAGGTAAGCCTGTTTGGAATGTCCTGGACTGCTGGATTTCCTCAAACCGAAAACGATCAACTCCATTGACACGATCACGAAATCATAGTATAAAAGATTATCTGCTTAACAAAACACCACAGTTACTTTTGCCAATAATCGGGAAAATAGTTTACATTTACATATTCAGTTCAATATATATATATATGCTGTTTACTCAGGACAACCAATCGTTCTTTTCCCAGAATTAAAAAAATCAAATCCTTAACTCAGGCAAACTTGAAGCAGCCATTGCGGTCACAAGACGAAAATGGCTCTTAAATGTGTTATTACCATGCAATTGGTAGCCTGTGATACCATATATCACGAAATTCTCTGAAAAATTTCCAGGTTCGCCGTCAAACTACAAACATACATCGATTTCTGGAGCTTTGTCCTTTAATTTTCTTTGACATTCTGATAGGACAGGATTTGTGGAAACTGCCACGATATCATCGACGTCTCTTTCACACTGCAGTCCATTTAAAACGGTAACATTTTTGTGTTCTAACTAGTCAAATATTTCCTGACAGAGAGGTTGACATAACGAGCATAAACAAGTTTAGTCCTGCCGAATTCATCACTGTGTATCGGTGAACTGCAAATTCGACAAATTATTCACGCTGCCATTATAATTGCATGCAGCCTTTCATTCAGACTGTGTCGCGACAAGCCATTTGCAATTGATAGATAATATTTTGATTGATTGATAATAGATGCCAGAGCTTAGCTTTTCAAATAACCTGCATCTATTGTCATGTTTTTTAAACTTTACATTACTGAGCTGACAGTTTAAGAGTAAATTATTCCTTGGACAGCACTTGCGCATACGCTATCTACGATGAAACATACACGACAGCTGTCTACAGTTCCCATTGATACACTAATCTATAGGGTAAAGAAGTTTTTTGCGTTTCATCTGTCTGTTTTGTTTCATGTGTAGTGTATCCTATCTCTCTCCATAGGAATTAAAGTGACATCAAAAGATGGTCTTTCTCGGATGCATAGATAGCAATAATGACGAGATTGTTGTCTGGGGTCTTCTCAAGATAGAACGCACCTCGGGGACAAATATTCGGACTCTAAAACTTTTACAATTCTCTTCTGATCTACCATTTGTGGGGTCTCACTTTAAAAGCTCTGCGAGTAGCAATTTTTCGCCATCTTGGTTTTGCGAAAATCGTAAATAAATAAATAAATAAATAAATAAATAAATAATAAATAAATGGATGAAAAAAAATAAACAAATAAATAAATAATACAATTGACATTGTGATTTTGGAAACTGTACATTGTAAACCATTAGAAAAGATGCTTTGTACAATGTAAAACGGGAAATAAAAGAATGACAGAAGCGTAGCATAATTCACTTCAAGTAAAATATTAGGTGAGATTTTTCAACTTTCCTTTACGGAGTGATCACTTTCGGTAGTATGACTTCAAAAAATGATCTCTACGAGATAGTCTAATGAGGTAATGCAAATTGCTGCTATATAGTTGCAGTCAGATGTATTTATGGATACGGAAAGATGAATTCTTCATCGTAATAATATTACATTTTATAATTCTAATATTTTTATTCGTGTTGTGAATTCTAATTACTAATATATGGGTTCAGTAGTTAGCTGTCTTTATTCCATCATCACTAATTTTGAGGTATGTGAAATGACTCAATGCTTTTTGTGAAGACGAAATCAATGCATCACAACCAGACGAAGGCTTTGAAAGGTAATATATTTATAATGGTTTTTACAAATATAGCCTGAGATTCGTTGTTACTTATACCCCAAGTTGTGTGCGTCGATATGTCGGAGAAACATGGACAGATAGTACGAATCATGAAAAGAATTTTGTTCGCTAAATCGCTTTTATGTGTTCGTTGAATGTGAAACACGGTGGATAAAACGTGGTTTTCGAAAGCGATTGTTTATTACCGATAGCGCTGATGATAAGATTTGAATAGGATTACTTTTCCTCAGAGTATCAACAAGCATTCTTGCCCCATTCGCCAAAATTTTTCGTCAATTTAGGATTTTTATTTTATTTACTCATGAGCAGAAAAAGAAAGGTTGACGCGGTGGGTCTGAATTGATGGAAACAAACTTTTATTTTTCTTGGCCTAACCGTATACTTTATCGAAGATATAATGAAATTGACATTCCAATGCGTATTTTGGTTACACTAAATGTGGAATAGTTTTCTAATTATGATGAAGGATGAAAATGTTCTCGGCACTGAAATATTTAGTAAACGGTTAGGATAAAATATTGCAATTTAATAAATAACGACAATTTACAACTTTGTAACATTCATATTCCTGTCCCTATGTTGATTTATGCTAATTTGTGGTATCGGATTAACTCTTAGCAATGATATCATTAGATTATCTAATCATGCATTAACATTAAAATAATTTGAACTAATTTGAGAGAATGGTAGTGAAGTACAATTGGTTGAATTTTGCAAATGTAAGCTCATCTGCTTTTCTTTTATCGCAATAAACCTGTTTTGTGATTACTTTTTAATATTGCAACTCTCAGCTGTGAGGCACCCAACACTTTTGATAAATTCGAACAATTCATATTTTCTTTTTGTTTGTTTGTTTGTTTGTTTTATAGAGATCGCTAAGATAACAAGACAGATCAAAGAAATCAACCGATGGTGTTTACCTGGGAGGGCGTCATTCAGCATGGAATCACATCCTTGTACGAACTCATTATCAAGTTCAAGAATTGGGAGCCCTACTCAAGAAGGGCGTTGTCAAGCTTAAGGATTAGGAACTTTACGACATTACATCACACTTCCAAGCTGCTGAAAAGTCCCCGCGAAATTTCAGCAAAAAGACAAATGACTTCGCAGAGGAGATTCAACTTGTCGTTAGTTCTTAGTTTCTCTTAAACTTATCTTTGAAAGTCCATATCTTTCGACAATATCGAATTCGATGCCTTAGAACATTTACACGTACCTTCTGGCAAGAGTTCATGTTAAAGCTGAAGAGACAACTGAAATTACTTTTCCACCTAACACCAGGATGTAGCACAACATTTACATGGTTTCCTCTACATAGACAGAGCAGTACCTTTTCCTCCATTTAATCCATTACTGCAAGTCTGGTGGCTTTCAAACATGGTATGTTAGTTTTTGTGAGAATTCTGCACTCAAGCGAGTACTACGGCACATGTTTAAACATTCCTGTGATAGTCTTGACTCCACTTTTCTCATATCTTCAAATCTTTCGTTAAAATAGCAATTACAGAAGAATAATAGATTTGAGTATTTGTAATATTATCATGCGGAGGGATAACATAATTTGCATGTGACAAAAAGGCCCGATTTCTTATTTTTATTTAAACTCACGTCAGCTATCCCAATTCAGTATCATATACGCCACATTCCCCCCAAAATAATAGGTACTCTCCATTGATATCAGCCTCGGGCATTGCAAACAGTCTCGACGTTGCCCTATTGTTTTATATTCCTCACTTATGTCTGGTCTCATTCCTTACAGTAGAAATTTGACGCTGAGATACAGCATTTAGGGTATCGGTTATGTTTGGTCGTCAAGAAACAAAGACGCAAGGCACTCCAACTTCCTTTGTTGAGTGAAATACACCACCTGTGTTATTTACATAAAGCACAATAGTTTAAATGAGATGTATACATAATGTTCAAAGATAGATTCTATAACAGACCCTTGAGCGCTACGCGTAGGACCATTGAGCGCCCTCAGCAGTTTACCTGAGCGGAACTTAGTTAAGCGAGCCGGCGAGGTTCGGCTATGTTTTATACCCGACTGGATCAGTAAGCCTTGCTTGCTTCAAAGACGGTAGAGGGCGCATCACCTTATAGTTGAGGATAGAGCTGCGTAGCGAAACTAGGGGCCCTGAAAGAGTATATGTCAAACAAAGTAAAGAGTCTACCGACCATTGCTTCTTATTTACCTCGATGACTTGTGACGTTCTTCATGGAGCCCAACTGATTTAAATAGTATGTGTTTGAATTGCTCAATACCAAAGTGCGCATACTCATGGCATGACTCAATCGAATACTGAATATGAATTTTCAAGGATTCCTTAATTCATAACTGCAATCGGGTGGCTTTCTAACATGGTCTGTTGGCTTTTGTAGGAATTCTGCACTCAGACGAGTACTACGACGTACGTTTAAATGTTTCTGTGTCAGTCTTGCCTCAACTTTTCTCATCTTTAAATCTTTGTTAAAAATGGCAAGCACAGAAAAACTGTAACTTTGAGGATTTTGTAATATTCTCATGCACATATATAACGAAATTTGCAAGTGTAGTCTTTGAGGCTGAGACACAGCATTAAGGGTATTTGTTGTGTTTGGTCGTAAATGTAATATGGTCGCAAGGCACTCCAATTGTCTTGTGAAATACCCCACCGGCGTTATTTACATGAATTACAATAGTTGAAATAAGATATATACATCATTCTTCAAATGTAGACTGGAATTTACCGAGCAATACTTAAGTTCTTCGATGACCTGTGACGTCTCCAGGAGCCGAACTGATTAAATAATATGTGTCTGAATTCAGGAATTGCTCAATGCCAAAGTGTGCATAGTGATAGTGTGACGTAGAAGAATGCTGGTTAACATGGTGGGGAGTAATTCTCTTAAATCTCTTGTCCTAAAGTTTAAACTTTTAATTTAAAACTTGTCTCGTTTGATTTTTGTCCAATTTTTCCCAACGATGACGAAATTGGACGAGACAATTTAAAGTGTGACTTTGTTTCAGGAATTTGCAAGGATTTTTGAATCCATTGCTGCAAGTCTAGCGCTTTCACACATGGTCTGTTGGCTTTAATAGGAATTCTGCGCACAGGCAGGTAGTATATTCATGTTTAAATGTTCCTGTGTTTAGTCTTGGCTCCACTTTTCGCATGTCTTCTCATCTTTTTCAAAATAGCGATTAAAGAAAACTATGAATTCGAGTATTTGATGTATACCGTTCACGCTATCGAACCAACGCTACGAAAAAAACAAACACTAAAGAAAGAAATTTGACGCTGAGACACACCATTAAGGGTATTGTTGTGTTTGGTCGTCAAGAAAACAATGCTGCAAGGCACTCCAACTACACATTGTACTGTGAAATATATCCCACCAGCGTAATTTACATAAAGTACAATAGTTGAAGTTAAATATGTACGTCATCTTGAAAAATAGACGGGAGTTTACCGACCAATACATCTTAAATACCTCAATGACCTGTGACATAGTCCCTCGAGCTTAACTGATCTAAATAGTATTTGTCTCAATCGCTAACTTCCAAAATTCGCATACTCATGGCAGTCCAATACTGATCATGGGGGGTTAATCTCTGGAACCTCTTGAGCTTACGTTTCAAACGTTCACTTTAAAGTGTTTGTTTGTTTATAGTCCATTTTTTTCAAACGATGCCGAAATTAGACAGGACACTTTTAAGTGTGATTTTTTTAAGGAATTTGCAAGGATTCTTTAATCCATTATTTCAATTCTGATGGCTTACAACATAGTCTGTTGGTTTTACATAGGCATTCTGCGCACAGACAGTACTACGATTCATGTTTAAATGTTCCTGTGTTAGTCTTAGCGCCACTTTTCTCATGTCTTATCTTTTTCAAAAATAACAATTAAATGTAAATAATAATGTTTTGTGCTTGGTCATCAGCATGATTTGCATGTGTCAAATGTCGGACCCGTGTTTGATACTTTTTTTTGTAAAAATCATGTTCTCTTAACCAGCTGTCCGAATTCAGTATTATACACACTACATCACGTGTAAAATAATACGGTTCACTCCATTGATATCAGTCAGCATTGCAAACAGTCTCGACTTTGCCCCGTTTGCTTTAATTTCTCCCTTCTTTATGTCTGGTCTCAGTGTTGACAACTTTTATAAAGATATGGCGGCAAAACTGCCGTTAACGCTATCGGAACAACGATGTGAAAAAACAAACACTAAATTAGAAATTTGACGCTGAGACACAGTTTAGTAAGGGTATTTGTTGTGTTTGGTCGTCAAGAAAACAATGCTGCAAGGCACTCCAACTACCCATTGTCCTTTGAAATATACCCCACCAGCGTTATTTACATAAGTTACAATAGTTGAAACGAGATATATACATCATGTTGAAAAATAGACGGGAAGCTACCGACCAGTACTTCGTAAGTAACTCGATGACATGTGACATTGTCCCTGGTGCCCAACTTACTGTCTGAATTGCTTAATGCCAAGTGCGCATAGTGATGGTGTAACGCAGTAGAATACTGATTATGGCGGGGGAGTAATTCTCCGAAACCTCTTGACTTAAGTTTCAAATTTTCACTTTAAAGATATCCTGTTTGTTTTTAGTCACATTTTCCCCAACTATGACAAAATTGGACAAGACACTTTTAGAGTGGACTTTGTTTCAGGAATTTGCAGGGATTCTTTGATAAATTGCAATCCAAATGGCTTACAAACACGGTCTGTTGGTTTTTATAGGCATTCTGTGCTCAGACGAGTACTAAGATTCATGGTTAAAATTACTTTGTTAGTCTTGGTACCACTTTTTCTCATATCTTCATATCTTTGGAAAAAGCAGTTAAAAATAAGCTATCAATTCTAGTACTTGTTGAGTACCTATGCACAGATACAACACAATTTGCATGTGTAAAATGTCAGTCCCGCTTTGTTGCTTTTAGTAAATATCATGTTCTCGGACCCCTGTACGAATTCAGTATCATACACATCACATACTTTGTAATATAGTCCGGCAGCCAAATCCACTTTTTGACCTGAACCTTGTGTTAGGGTCTTAAGTTTTTTTTAAACCGGATTTTGCTAGTCAAGATAACCAAAGTGAAAAAAATAGTTACTGGATCTCTGTCAGTATTGAGCAATTTTAGATAATTAGCATAAACAAAATGGCCGCCAAATTATCACAAATTACCATTGTAAGCAGTAGAAGTAGGCTTTATATTGTTAAAGTCTGCTAGTAAAAGCACATTTCTATTAGTGCTTCAACTAAAAAATGGTTAGTAATCATAGATGAATAAATTTAAATACTAATTTGCATGAATTAACACAAATTATCACAAATTACCATTGGAAGCAGTAGAAGTAGGCTTTATATTGTTAAAGTCTGCTAGTAAAAGCACATTTCTATTAGTGCTTCAACTAAAAAAGGTTAGTAAGCATAGATAAATAAATTTAAATACTAATTTGCATAAATTAACACAAAATTATCACAAATTACCATTGGAAGCAGTAGAAGTAGGCTTTATATTGTTAAAGTCTGCTAGTAAAAGCACATTTCTATTAGTGCTTCAACTAAAAAGGGTTAGTAGGCATAGATGAATAAATTTAAATACTCATTTGCATAAATTAACACATAAACAAAATTTTATAGGAAAGCTTGAACTGTACCAAAGTAGATTATAAACAATGCTACAATGAATGCTAAATGAATCGGTGCGGCAAAGGGGAAGGCAGCTCCACACACCATACTATTTTTGCGGATATTCAGTGTTTTCCTATGTTACTCGTAATATGTTTAATATTTTCGTCTTCTATAATTTTGGACACAGTGTTGGGACACTACGGCGAAACAAAATGTCTACAACGAGGTAAAAGTAGGCTCCTTGTTTCATACGGCTCTATAGAATTATACACGTGCCCGAACACAAATATAACCGGTCCAATAACTGGCAAACGAAAATACCACAAAAGTCTTACAAGGAAGACAATCTCTAACAGAAAGAGATCAAATACAACAAGCAAAGAAGCTCCTCGGACGTTTCGAAGAAGAAGTAAAATAACAACTTACACATAAACTCAAAGTTGTTACGTACAAAAAACTACTTCCCCAAAACAAATCAAAGGGCTCTTTTTCAGAGCCACCAAATTTTTCAGCCAAAGAACTACCATTGAAATACGATGGCCAGGCCGTCATCATATTCAAAATACACACAGAGAAAATTTAACAGATTGAGGAAATCTTCTCTGATAATGGTAGCAAAAGAAAAGAATTAATTAAAGAAACAAACAAAAATAAGACGCAAACAGGCGTACCAAATACAAATCCCTAAGAACTCTAAATGTATTAAAATATCTCTCGGAATATAAACAGCACAATTGGAACTAATTTGGGATAATTGGATTTTCATATTTTGCGAATTTCTGAAAAGTGTACATGTTCGGTGCCATATAGTTGAATGTTGCAGTATCGCAAATTACTCATAAAAACAAGTGTGTGATATAAAAGAAAAGCAGATTAGATTACATTTGAAGATTAAATCGACATTACGTCACCATCCAATTATCCCAAATTAGTTCCAATTGTGTTAAAGTATTAACTCCTGAAATAACATTGAAAAATGGCTTAAAATTTATCCCTGGAAAATTCCGAAATTAATTTCAATACAACCAAATCTAACATAACATAGGCAGAAAAAAATGCATTAAAACACTATCAAATTGAACCATAACATTACCATAAAACCATTAGATAAAGACAGGGGAAATGGAATAGCAATATCAAATTAAACAGATTACATTGAAGAAAGTCACAGACTTTTAAGCCAAACAGATTACTATACAAAAGTGTATGTAAATCACAGCGACAACACAACCAGAAAACTACACGGACATGTACTAAAATAAACAAATAGACAAATGATACGTTCAAATATCATGATCCCTTGAATACACATAATATGCACACCAACGCAGTATCCACTCCAAAAATTCAAAAAGTCACCAGCATCAGCAAAATTCATTTGTCGTCACGGTCCAAATTATTTATGGCTGCTCTAGCCCAACACACAAAATATCGGAATACATAAGATAGACTATTTCTAAAACTGATTGTACAAAACCAGCCAATGTACATTAAAGACGCAACGGACTTTACCAACAAACTAAGCAAAATAACAATACAACATAATGCATTACTAGTCAGTCTGGATGTAATCTCGATGTACACAAATACTCCACAAACTGAAGCAAGCTGTCACAACGCACTTGATTCAGTATCAACTATCAATTACAGCTGTAAAATATAAAAAAGATCGAAGCGTTCCACTAAAGAATGACGAACAATATTTCTGCAACATAACACGGTTGAATTTAACAGAAACGTCTATCAACAGATTTGTGGCTGTAGCCTGGGTTTACCAGTTTCGCCGGAAATCGCTGATACAACATTCTACAACCTTGAAACTGAGGTCATTAAACTACACAGAAGCAGACTTTCCTTTTGGAAACGATTCAGAGATGATGTTTTCATGATCTATACGGGAACAGAAGCTGAGCTGAATGTAAATTTATGGCTAACATCAATAAGATACAGTGAACTTTCAAATTTACAATAGAGTATTCTCCTCAAAGTGTCATTAATGATTTACAAAGTCAACGATACATTAAAGGGAGAATTCTCGACACAAAAACTCACACCAAACTAACGGACTATTTCAATATCTAGCAGGAAACTCGTGCGACCCAAAAAGGTATATTTACTAGTTTAATTAAGGTAAATTGCTGAGATATGCCCATGTAACAATATATAATAATAACCAAGACTTTGACAAGAAAGTTGAATTTTCAACAAAAAACAAAAACAAAACAGTTATAAGACCACATAAATCGCACAATCAGAAAAAGGAAGTTGGACACACAAAGTGCGAATCGTACCTCAAATTAGGGAAAATCAATAATAACAAAACTAATATACATACGCAACCAAATACAGTCCACAAATTAGAACAAACGATATAATAGCACTAACAATGAAATGGAAAATAATTGAAAGCGATGAACGTCTTCAGTTTTTGTTCCCTGAAAAACCAATAATAGCATACAAGAGAAACAAAACTTAAAAGATGAATTACTTGTAGTAAGAGCCAAAATCAACGCAAAGGATCAACGAAAAAGAGAAAAAAAACCAAATAAACACATAAGTAAAGAACAAGAGAGTTCAACAACATCCAAAGGAAAACAGGCCATACACAGACAATAAAAATATACAATCTCACACTGGATTGGATTCAGATCCAAATATATCAATAGTAGTTTCGTTACTAAATGAACAAATGTAAATCTAGAGGTCATACACGAACAAAATAAGGATAACAATATTAAGAGACTGAAGAAGAACTCACATTTAAGAGTTTCGAAATGCACATTAAAATGGATCACAAATGATTTTTGACACTACAGACCGAACGACGAATCGTCATAGTACATCCAAAAATAAATTAACCCCCAAAAATACACATATTAAGAGTAACATACGAAAAAATTGAACATCCTCGAATATAGTATGGTTTGTTGAGCCGCCTCCCCCTTTTTACCTTTAGAGAACCCGAGTAACTTTGGAAATATTTTCTATAAGTCATTGTACTCCAAACCCATAGTCTTTTTCTGATACACAAAGTGTGGCTAATCATGGATTCAATGTGACGTCAGCAGATTCCATATCAACCTCGAAAGTAGTGTAAATCACAACGTTTTTTCTTAAATGTACATAAAATGCATTGATAGTCGAGCTAGGAAAAAGTTCCCACCTTACTTAATCATTGTTTCGGTTAGAAAATCACAACTCAGGTTGGTTTTAGCCAAGGCATAAAGATCACTAACTTACTTAGAAACATAACAGAGGCTCTTGGGAGAGTGAAGCACAATTACCAGAACACTGTCGGCATAAGTTTATATCTTTTTACAAGTAAACAGACAAGAACTCGACAATGGGCGAAGGCTAAACTAGGCCGCTGCTTACATGTCTGATTATCAACATTAAATTTGCAAGAGAAAAATAAGTTTATGTACGTGCAACTATTAAAACAGTGATGTAAAAGCTACTGTGTTAAAATAACTGCACAAAGTACAGTAAATGATAATAATGTAGACTAAGTTACGCTTAACAAAGAATTGTTTACAGCTGGCCGCCATCTTGAAATTATGCAAATTAGCATGTCATTCAAATAATATATGCCAACATTTATGTTCCAGTTTTCCGTTAGCAACTGCTTGGTGATTAAACGAGAGAAACAAAGTTACAGTATGTATAAAGCCATTTGAGTCTTCTTTCTCATACAAAGTGCAGTAAGCTGGCAACCATTTTGATTATGCTAATTTCCTCAAATTGCTCATGCTGACATAGGGCCAGTAGTTATACTTATTTTTGTGGTGTTCATGGCAAACAAAATCCACCAAGAAAAAAACTTGAGACCACAAAGCAAGGTTTACCCCACTGGCAGCTGCCTGACGGACATGTTTACAGCTAGCCGCCATCTTGAAATTATGCAAATTAGCATGTCATTCAAATAATATATGCCAATATTTATGTTCCAGTTTGCCGACAGCAACTGCTTGGTGATTAAACGAGAAAAACAAAGTTACAATATGTATAAAGCCATTTGAGTCTCCTTTCTCATACAAAGTGTAATAAGCTGGCGGCCATTTTGATTATGCTAATTTTCTCAAATTGCTCAATGCTGACAGAGGGCCAGTAATTAAATTCTTTTTTGTGGTGGCCTTGACAAACGAAATCCACCAAGAAAAAAAATTAAGACCACAGAGCAAGGTTTACCCTACTGGCTGCCGGACTAATATAATAGGGTATCGCCATTGATATCAGTCGCCACCATTGCAACCATGTCGACGCCTCCCGTCGTTTTAATTTCCCCTGCCTAATGCATGGTCTCAGTGATGGCGACTTTTATGATGATGTAACGGCAATTCTGCCGTTTACACTATCGGAACAACGATACCTAAAAAACAAACTCTATAGTAGAATTTGACACTGAGATATGGCATTAAGAGTATTTGTTGTGTTTGGTCGTCAAGGTAAAAGGTCGCAAGGCACTCCAACTATACTACCCATTATCCTGTAAAATACCCCACCAGCGTTATTTACATAAAGTACAATAGTTGAATTGACATATATACATCATGTTGAAACATATACGACTTTGAACAATGTACACTTAATTTCTCATTTTTAGGACAAAAATCCCAACTGTTTTCATAGATACAAAAGAGATAGAGTTGTCGTGAAGATCAGCTTGTTTGGTCTTCGAATTCATATTTAAACTATTGTGTTCAATATTAAATAAAACTTCCTTTTCTGGAGTCACTTATTTTTATAACAGTTCTTTGGTAATCCGGTCCCCAATTTTCAATGGCGCCGCCCTCCTTCTGTGTTCAATTCCGAATGACGTCACAGGACACCACCCTGCCATGTCAGGAAAGTAATTTGTAAAGGTCTACGTCTTGATTTTACTTGCCATCTCAGGACAGTGCCTTAGGCAACAAGTTGTGCCACAAATATATCTATGACAAACAGAAAGCAAGCTATAGAACCTCCTTAAATGTCTTTGTTTATTTGTTATCATTGGAAAGCGATTCTTATTAGGATAGAAACAAAGCTATCCAGTTGACTGTAATTTCCGAGTTGATGATGATATTTTCAATTCTATTGCATGATGGAATTGTTTTTTAAAGGCTTCTGTTACGTTTCTTATTTTGTAGGTTGTCATTCGATTATTTCGACAAAATATCCGAACTTTGATTTGTTTCTTGTACATCTATTTGTTTTATTGTGACTTGAGAAAATATTGTTTCATCAGAGCTATAGATGAAATAGACTATCATTCCGTAATTAAAATGTCGTTGATGGTCTTAATGTCAACTCAATACCTCTACAAAAGCGCAGGGGACAATGGAAATCCCGCTATGGATGTCCCGCTATGAAATGCCATTTACAAATTTTGACTGATGTTTTTACCCTCTTCCATACAAACAATGAGTGAATCACAGCAGTATTATCAAATCATTCTATTAATTTAATAACCAAAGATTATTACAGTCACTTATTTGACATTTTGATAAAGCACAGAAAATATAAGTACAAATTATCTTTTTAGTTTTCAATAAACTAGGACTTAACATATATAAATAAATATGAGCAACATAGTCCCCATCCGATAAACAGTCTTCAAGTAAAATTTTTCAAAGTAAAACCCTCTATATCAATAATATTCGACTCGTCTATTATACGACTTGGTAAACATTGCAATTAACATGCCTTCCTTTAAAGACAAAAACAACAAAAAGTATCGTGATAATTTGCTTGGTCTTTGAATTCATTTCACGCTGATTGTCTTCGGTTGATAGAAGTTCATTTTCTGGAGTTCTCTTTTCTCACAACATCACTCTGGTACCCTTGTCCCAAATGTCCGATGGCGCTACCTGTCTCCTTTGTTCGAATTCATAATGACGTCATCGGACACCACCCTGCCATGTCAGGATAGTAATTTGAAAGGTCTACGCCTTGGTTTTACCTGCCATCTCAGGACGGTGCCTTAGGCAACAAGTTTTGACACAAAATATCTTTGACAATCAGAAAGCAAACTATAGAACCTCCTTAAATGTCTTTGTTCATTTGTCAACAAGGGAAAGCGAGTTACCATCAGGATCAAACAACGTTAGCCTACTGACTGTAATTTCCGAGTTGAGGATGATATTTTCAACTTCATTGTATGATGGAATTGTTTTTTTTAAAGGCTTCTGTTACGTTTCTTATTTTGCAGGTTGTCATTCGATTATTTCGACAAAATATCCGAACTTTGATTTGTTTGTTGTACATCTATTTGTTTTATTGTGACTTGAGAAAATATTGTTTCATCGAGCTACAGATAAATAGACTATCATTCCGAAATTAAAATGTCGTTGATGGTCTTAATGTAAACTCAATACTCTACAAAAGCGCAGGGAAAATGGAAATTAAGGACATATTTTCAATTAATTCACTCGAATCTGTTACAGAAGGACGTCCCTCTATTTAAAGAAATTTACAAATTTTGACAGACGTTTTTTTACCCTCTTCCATACAAACAATGAGTGAATCACAGCAGTATTATCAAATCATGCTATTAATTTAATAACCAAAGACTTGTTACAGTCACTTATTTGACATTTTGATAGAGCACATAAAATATAAGCACAAATTATCTTCTTCTTGTTTCAATAAACTGGGACTTTACATACATAAATATGAGCAACATAGTGCCCAACCCTCAAGTAAAATATTTCAAAGTAAAACCCTTTATATCAATAATATTCGACTCGTCCATTATACGACTTGGTACACATTACAGCTAACATACCTTCCTTTTAAGACAAAAAACAAAAAAGAAGATTGAGTGGTAATCGTGACCAGTTTGCTTGGTCTTTGAAATTTATGTTCACAGTGATTGTCTACGCCTTGGCATTACCTGCCATCTCAGGACAGTGCCTTAGGCAACAAGTTGTGAAACAATGAAATATCTTCGAAAAATATTTAACACAACCTTTTAGAATCTCTCTAAATGGTTTTGTTCATTTGGTAGTAGAGAAAGCGATCCTCGTTATGATCATAAACAAAGCTAGCCAATTCACTGAAATTTCCGAGTTGATGGTGATATTTTTCAGCTTTATCCCTTGATTAAATCGTTTTTTCAAAGGCTAAGTTTATAAAAGTCCGATTGAAACATTTTCCTGTTTTTCAAGGATGTCATTACTCGTTTATTTCGACAAAATCTCGAGAATTTATTTTTTTGTCGTAGAACTATTAGTATATTGTGACTTGCCAATATAATATTATGTCACTGTTATAGCGGAAATACGCTAACTTTCTAACCTCAACGGAGCACTCACATAAGGGCAGTGATAATTTAAGATTAAGGATATATTTTCAAATTAAATCACTTGAATTTGTTACAAAAGGATGTCCCTCTGCGAAAAGCAATTTACAAATTGTGACAGACGTTTTTACCCTCTTTCCATACTAGCAATGCATGAATCAGTAGTATAAAAACAAACTGAGTATATAATAACAAAAGACTTAATACAGTCGCGTGAATAACAAATTGATAGTGCACAGAAAATATAAGGAAAATTTGCTTTCTTAGATTACAATATACTAAGACATTAAAGACATAAAATACGCAACATAGTCTCCTCATGATGAAAAACGCTCAAGTACCATTTTTCGGAGAACAAGTCCCTATTGTCTATTTAATATCAATAACATTCGACTCGTCCCTTATACAACTTATTACGCATTATTATACGTAACCTTCATTTCTTCAATGCTTAAAACAAATGGTTTTATAGAAGATAGGAATGGATACCAAGAAGAAAGAATTGCCGTGAAGATGAGCCTGGTCTGGTCTTTGAATTTATATTCACACTAATTGTTTTCAGTAAATAGACGCTGCTTTTTGAGTTCTTTGTTCTCTAAACATTTCTTATAATAACCAAGTACCGAATGTCCAACAGCGCCGCCTTTCTCTGTTCAATGCCAAAATGACGTCATGGGAAACCGCCCTGCCATGTCAGGATAGTAATGTGTAAAGATCTACGCCTTGGCATTACCTGCAATCTCAGGACAGTGCCTAAGGCAACAAGTTGTGCCACAAATATATCTTCGAATGAAATGACAGCAATTATTGATCCTCTTTAAATGCCTTTTGTTCATTTGTCAATATGGAAAAGCGACTTATCATTAGAATCAAAAACAAAGCAGCCATTCGACTGTAATTTTCAAGTTTAGGGTGATATTTTCAGCTCTTTTGCATGATGGAATTGTCAGGGGTTTTTTTACTTTTTTTACGTTATAAAAGCCAGAGTGACACATTCGGAGTCCATATTTTCCATTTTGTCATTCCTCGATTATTTCGACAAAATCTCCAGAATGTGTTTAGATTGTTCAGACTGTAATGAGCTGTACAGCTAAACTAACGATTGAGGCCGTCGATTGTAAGCTTCATGCACAGCATTGCACGTTGTGACCGACGGTACGGAGATCAAGTTTACGAATGAATTGAGAGAGGAAAAACATATATAATAAAAATACAATACTTCACCATCGTAATCATTGATCTAGTCGTTTCTTCCATTATGTAGTATAATGAAAATTTCGTTGAAAATAAATGACGGGACCGATTGATTCTACTTTGTCTACTCAAACAAAGTTTTGTGTACGCTGGGCTACGCCGCAGTGCATACAGCCATGATCAATTTCGCATATCGTTGCCGTAATTGAAAACGCTCAGAAAAGAACAATTATGTCTTGAATGCAGTACAAAAGTGTTACTTATAAACTTTAAAAGTATTTCCAAATAATATCAAATGTAACGGTATCTAATCCTCACAAGGACTACTAGTATAATTACCGGCTAGCTGCGATGCGACGGAGGTCCAGGCATGGCAGAAGTTCGAACATAAGAGAGATCCCGGCTTCACTGCAAAGTGGTTGAAACTTTCAGTCATCCCGTGCGCACCCGGTCCGACAGCAAACCTCTTGGTTTGATTCTGTGTTTACTTATTTTTTTAAATAATTCATGACACATATATCTAACTTTCACAACTGCACAATTTGCTTAGTACTGTGATTTTGGCTGTAGCTAGGAGGATCGGAGGGAGGTAAGGCAGGCCCAAAATTTGCATGAGAAATCGTTCACATAACCCTAAATGAAGTGATCAATACAAAACTTTTAAACATCACTTGCTCTGAAAATTTATGATCAATGGTTCTGACCTACGATTTTACACTGCGGCGTTTTGTTTTTGTTTTGTTTTTGTTTTGTTTTGTTTTGTTTTGTTTTTGCCGGCTACTAGTCCTGTATAGAGGCTGTACTATATCGGGGTATTAGACTAAGTGCAGCGGGCCGGGCCGAGATTGGCGTGGGGCCTGCAGCAGGTAAAGTTGACAGCGTCCATTGCAGAATGCCGGCGTGTTCGCCTTTCGCGTTTGGAGGAAATTATCCGCTGTTTTCAGAATGCCTTTAATGAAAGCTAAAAAAACTGATGCTTCAAACGTCAAGAGTCTGTAAATTTCTTGGCAGTAGCTTCATTACTGTTTCTAAATTTTCCCTGAGATATCAGCCGTGCGTGTGCTGGTTCCCGTCGTTCTGCTCGGGCTTACACAGCTGTTTAGGGAGCCCTCATTATTCACGGCTTGGGGTCGGATGAATTACCTTAGAAACTCCGAAATTTTGAGTCACACCCCTGCCAACCATCACGAATTAGAGTAACACCCTCTCTAATACAGGAATTTTGGCTTACCTGAGGTAATCTGCATATCTTCGATAAAAACGTCATTTAAGCCACGTCAGTCAGTTTTGAGGAATTAGTGCTCTTAGCAACTGTAATGTCGTACCTATCCGTCATACTAAACAGGCATTCCGTATGGCCTATATGACCTTTGACATGTATTTCCCATAGTCCATAGTCGGGGTGTGCTTCACAGCAGCCAGCCGTTATGAAGCAATAGAGTCCAGTTCTTCATCAAGTACTTGTCTTTCAATGGACAACTAGACTTACAGCACCTTTATAGAGGTGATAATACAGTAGGGCCAATGGTTCACTTACACATGTGGGTAAATATTTTTCTTTGACATTTACTTGAGTTTGAAAAGGTGTTGAGGGAGTATGATATGCACCAAGTGGATACATTTTGCTCATACTTTGTTGGAAGAAATGGAATTTTTTTCTATTTTGTAATCAGGGATAAAATGACAAGAAAACGTTCAAAGTTCTTACTCTATTTATTAAATACTACAGTAACAAGGTGTTTATAACAAGCTTTATGAGTTCACACATGCAGTATACAAGTTTATTTATTTTATTTATTTATTTATTCATCCAAGATAAACACAAGAAATATGTTTACAATGGAAAGGGTGACTGAAAGAGGTGCAAATCACCTATAACAAAGCATGTCCCCCAAATCGAATGAAATATTACAAAAGGAAGACAAATGTACACAAGAGGATCAAAAGGTAGGCAGTAAAACAAATAATGAATATTAATGGAGTACAACCCAGATGTGCATTTATAAAAAGATGAGGTCAAGAACTTCCCTTCGTAATGACAGGGGTAAAAGGTTTACAGCAACTAGTCTCTGTTTATAATTGACATCGTTGGGATAATGGAGAATGTGAAAAAACGTTATGATAAACGTTTCAGCGTCCGAACAGCTTTATCAAACGGATTCCTTCCTTTAAAGCACAGGAACAGCAGCCAGCACCCTGTGTTTGGGGAGGGGGTGTTCTTTGCGCAATGATTTATAAAGATTTCCACTCCAAACCGTCTTACCCCTTCCTTTGTTACCTACAAGTCCTTATCTCCTCCCCAACCTGTGTCCATACCACTTTAATTGCTCTGCAAAAGTTACCAATTTGCTAATCGGTTGTGTCTGTAGCTACACGTGTGGTTGGAGCGCCGAAGTAAACGTTATCTATCCTAGTCTTACTTATGAGTATTATTAATAACTTGATGGACAGCTGTGGTGTTGACTTAATCAATTAATCCGCTGATTCGGACAGCCGATTAGCAAGTTGGCAATGTTTGCAGAGCAAGTAAGTTGTATGAAAACACGATAGAGAGGAGATTAAGACTTGTAGGTGATGAAGAAAACAGTCAGATGGTTTGGGGTCGAAAATCTTTATTTGAAATAGCTCAGGGAAAATTAATATTAAGAACGCAGTCGCACGCTTTTGAGTTTAAATCTTATTTAGAAATATCACCGTCAAAATTAATAAAATAAACAGATTCACAAAAAACAACATCCCTCCCCAACCCAGGGGACTGGCAGCTGTGCGCTGCGATTAGACGATGCAATTGAAGCAGTGATCGATGTAGCCACCAAAATACACATATTCTTCAACGAGTGTTCATGTCGCTTGTTATTATATATGGTCTTATTCTTGTGAAACATATTGAAGCCCCATAGCTGTGAATGTGTAATAAATTGATCTCAAAATATCCCCGTTTTCTAAGAATTTTTAATTTAATAAGACCTATCAAAGACTGAAAAAAGTATATAACACTACCATAAGTGTCAAAAATGACATGGTAATTAAAACGTTTACGATTTCCCGCCATCTTGAAAAACTTATCATATATCTGAGTAAATAAAGATGACAACTACAACATTTTAGCCATCGTGTGTCATGCTATCAAATAAGAGAGATCATTCTTGTTTTTGGTATGGCCAAGATGTGTATGTGCAGCAAATACTTTGTTTTTTGTACTTGTCCGTAAGGGCACCAATTTATGAGTGCGGAACCCATTTATCATTGAACCTGTAAAATCGCATAGGCATGGTCCAATCAGCGCGAGCAGCGAATACCTCTATACACGTCCTTCAGTTAGATCATTAACATAATCAACTCTGGTTTGAATATAAAGTCATGAAATTTATGCATAAAATCTCAGCTATTTGGCTTTAACAGAGGCGACTTTCAATATTATGCTTTCACTGACATTGCGTTTGAAACTAAAATAACAAGAAACAAAAAAAACAAAACAAATGAATGATCCCAGTGTAATGTCGCTGTACAATGACAAATGCTTAATAAAGTCATAAACACGTCTCACTATAAAAATAAAATAAGAACACTAAAGTTTATTCGAAAATTCGGAAATTAAAGTTTTGGATAAACAGAAAACGGTCGCCCTTGCACTAAAATACTGTGTTGTTAGGTCCTCTCGTAAAGCTGTTTTTTTATCTTTTCTTCAAATTTATCCATGTCTTCATCAATTTATCTAAAGTTTTCCTAGCTGTTTTCATATGTGACTTTATATCACGCATTTTTTTCTTCGTACAAATCAACACGATTTTTCGTCAGCATATCTTAGGAGCTCCAAAAACTTGCCTATCAGCATCCTCCCAACTCCGAGTGGTCTGTGTGGTCATTTTTTTCCCATTGTGACTTTTGGTTTTCCAAGTCCTTTATTGTGTCTTCAATCGATTGTATGGCTGCCATAAAGAATAGAAAACGTACACTTACTGATATTGTGGCATAATTCTATATGATCCACATTTATGTAAATCATTCAGTTACCTTGTACAACGACGTAAATATTTTGTGCCAGTGACTAGGCAAAAAGAGAAAATGTTTTGCAGAATTACATTTCTAATTAGTAGTCACAGATAAAATATTCAAATGGAATATAGTTAACCTCGAATTCTCCGTACATAAAATGCGCTCCTCCCACTGCGTATCAAAGTCCCCAGGAATAATAAATACATATGGATGGGACATAATGTAACATTTAATTTTGTAAAAGTACATTATATTATTGGCAGTTTGCATTTCTCAATAACTCTTGTGAGACAGTGCAGGCGTGACGTACTCGGGTTATTTGCTCTCTGGTTCGCTGTGTACTATGTGGCCGTCCCAAAACGAGTGTCAAGCGAGTGCAGGGATAGCAGAATGCACCGCAAGTTCGAGAGCAAATACACCAAGTACAATGCATGTGCCACTCCCACCATGGGGTTTGTTATTATTAAGTATGTTATAAGGGAGCACAAGAACAAAATAATACCAACTTAAAAGTACGATGTGTGTCGAGGCCTGAAGTTCGGCAGAATGATACGTACCGACTTCGTGCTTTTGTAATTACATTTGATTTCCGGTGATATGTGATAGCAAGTGAGAGAATGCGAGTGCTTTAGGAACTCTAAAGCGTATGAACAGGTCACAGCCAGAAAAATTATCACAACTATCGCTCGTTTATTTACCACTCTTTTAGTGTGGGTTTGGCCGAGCGGTTTTGACTGTGATACTAATGTCTTCGCTTGGTGACGGATGCCGTACGTTGTGAGTTCGAATCTGATCGAAACTTTACTGTACCATAGACTTCTCGTTAGCTACCTATGTCACAGCCTTTTCTGATTGGGTAAGGATGTTTACATGTTTATTGTCACAAGGCTGTGTATTTATGGAACACGGAAGCATTTTGATGTTATCACGGCAGGAAAGAACAAAGCAAATATGTACACATATATAACTGACAAGGTCTATGATAAGTTATTTACAAAACGGTACAATTTTAAGCAAAAATAACACTCTTGAACTGTCATTATTTAGCGAAAAAGTCTGAGCCCGTCTGACCGGCCTGATCGCAAGCGAAAGAACTAGTGTCCCCCCCCCCCCTATGATAGCACTGTAGTCTAAGGTAGTCTACAAGATGTCACTGCAGTCAAAATATGTTATCTTTCTGAAAAAGTGATTTTTTCATTGATAAAAATATACACAGCAAGAAAACTACAGGCAAATTTCAGTGCATGCCAGTAACAGAGTCTGATCAGTATCTGTAACAGTCCCTAAGGAAAACCTCTGTTAAAGGAACTTTAAAATTGAACAGATATCAAAGGTGCATGAACAGATCTGTATTAGGCGTGGTATTAAAGAATGTATACAGTAAGGCAATTTCTGAGTGTTTTCAATGATATGGCCAAGTTACAGGTTAGTCCTGTAAATACAGTGATGAGACAGGCGGAAATTCCAGGCCCTGTCATATAATGTATGTGTCATCGCGGTACTAGCCACAGACCTGTACATCAGCCCCTGTCACAGCAATTGGGCTTCTTTGCTGACACGGATGTGCACCAGAGGGTTGTGTAAAGGTCTGTACAGGGCCTATCACATGGACAAATGTGATTATCTTTGTCAAAGCAATCGTCTTTGAAATCCTCTGTGCTGATGGCAGATTCTCTTGCGAAGTAGTACAGCTTGCAGAAGACCATTTTCCGTTTGATTATCAGAATGTTTAAGATAGTAGATTTTGCTAAACTAAAAAGTCCAGTTACGAGTGATCATTGACATAACGTTATGGCAAAATGTTTTTATATTGCAGTGCATAGCAATTACCGATGGCTCCGGTGGAGGTGATATCTGGTGGACACGAGATAGTATTCCATGCATCCGTGCATCAGTGGAACTTAGTAATGGTCAAAGGTACAGTCATTCAACTTCACACAACTTTTAAAGTTTGGAATCAGATCCCCGCGATCTTACAATACTTGTACGCCAAACCCGAAAGTAAAATTTAGTATTTTCTTGTAACGGTGTGTTGATGAAATAGTATTAATTCTTTGACCATAGCTCACTTTGTACCTGACACTAATGCGATTCACTCGCATGTAATGCATCAATTAGAGCAGAAAAACGGCAAGTACTACGAATCATGATGGGCAATCTCCGACATTAACAACGCTTGATATCAACATGTCGAATACTAAAAAACCAATAACCTTGAAAGGCTTGAGTTGTATTATTAATTTATTTTTCCAAATGTTGCTTACAACCATCTAAAAAGATGTATGTGCAAAAATACTTCGTCACTACTTTAAAGTCCATACCTTCATGCTTTATAGAGCAGCATTCAGATTGCATTCTGAGCACAAGAAGCTATCTTGTGTTCAAGAAAAACTATCTTATGCTCATGAGAAGGTTTTATCTATCGCTTGCAAAAAGTGCTCGATAGTTTAAGATAGTCGAATTCTTAATTGTGTTAATTTGTAATCGCTGAGGGAATGATTGATATGTTGATTGATTACTATACCTGAATGGTAAGGTTTTCTACTTTTCAAAATTATTATATCATAAATTAACAAAAATCATTCTAAGTGGGAAGGAGCAAATCTAACTGTACTAATTTATTCAGCGAATGTACCGTTATGGAGTTACAGACATAGAAGCAGGGGCTTTCCATATTTTAACTTTAGTAATTGTTGAGGGAAAAGTAATCTTGATATCTGTATTTGCATTCTAAATTAGTAATGTCAGGAGTTTGTGACAAAACCGCCTCTCAAAAACTGCTGTTTCTTCTACATGGCTAGCCTGAAGAAATCTATGTGGGTACAATCGTCCAACGTCAACAATACAAACACTAAGGTACATAATTAATTGAACGGACTATATAGCACAAAAATTTGTCAATGCACCATGTGATTGCTGTATGCATAGAGCTCAACTATTTGAAAGATATGGCAAAATGTCCTGTGATTCTCAGAGTATGACCTACCATTTTACCAACAAACGTACAATTTAGATACAAGAATGTTGGTCAAAACTTAGACTTTTGATTCGCGGACTGATGGAAAATTGTGGAATTTGTGTGTTTTGGTTGGAACATTCCTGGGTACATGTGTACCAGATTTGGAGATTAGTGTACGTTCCCTTATCTACATACTATACGAACACAAAAAGCTGCATGTAGAGTTAGTCAATTCCACTACAACGTCACTTATTACATTATTCTATATGGTGCCAAATGCACAGTAAATAGTTTACATGCTAGAATACATTACACAAATAAAGAAGGAATACTCATGAATGTTACTTATGCATTCATATGACCAAGTATGAACACAGGAAACAACACAGGCTAAATAGAAGGGGGTGGTCCCCACCGGACATAAGTTAGGACACACACTCAGGTTGATCGTATTATGGACCTGTACTACTAGTCCTGTTTCAAAATGACGCACGATTTATGTCCTAAACACATTTACCAGTCACGGTTATTGGTGTTTCCGGACCAATACATTCCGCTAAAAGCTAACTGATTGGCTCGACACGTTCTCTTAGTCTCATTTTCATGTAATGCTCATCTCACGGCGTTGTTATTGTTACCTTGTGTCTTTGTTTTGACCTCGTTCTGTATTGTTTGCTGCCCCAAAGTAGAGCGTCGTATGCACATCCTGGATACCGTTGTACTAACCATTTTATTTAAAGTGTTTACACCTGGTACGTGCTTCAATAACACGAACAAATACAAAGAAGGCCGAGTTCGCCTAAGAAACATTCACTTGTTCAAAAAGCACTTGTCCATTCGGCTGCGAATACTTACTAAAACGATTTGGTTTAAGGTGATATTGTGACAACCACTGGTGTATAGTAAAGTCGCTTCTACGGTAAATTTATTCTACGTGCAAACATTTCGAACAACATCGTACATATCAATTGTTCACTCCATGGTTTGTGAACCATGTTACTTAAAACAATATAACGGTCCGTTTTCAATTTCCGAGCATGCCGACAATCATAATCTACAAGTTCACAAATCCGGTCAATCGCTGTGATTGTTTCAGATACGAAGAAGACCCTTTGTATTATCCGTGGTGTACCACAGTTGGAGCACCATATATGCTACGCTGCTAGCTACCATTGCTGAAGTATCGGGGGGCGGGGAACATTTTAAGTGTAAATTAGGAAAAACGTAAAACGTTGTAATAACTTTATTCGCATTTCACCGTTTTCAATACAATTTCGTGATACCGATGTGTACAGAGAACAATTTCTATGACATCGTCACCAACAAATTCAAAACTGAACAGTATTTTTTCGAATGCTAATAATATTCTTTCAGAATGAAATAAAAAATTCAATAAATAAACCACATCGACACCTCTCCCGTCAAAGAGTCTCTTTGTCTTCATTTCGCGGCCAATTCGCAAACGACGTGCAAGCATGCTAAAGACTTCTTACTACTGTGGTTTTCAGGAAGTAGATTGGACACTACATCACGAGGCAGTTAACATAACAAAAAGACGCCAGCGCTGGGACCCGGGGCAGCCATCATGGCGCTGTGAACTGAACAATGCATGGTAATGAGACCTCCGTCGAATCATTGCGCTGTAAGTAAACCTGACAGGTTTACAAACACCAATCTGTGTGATCGGCACATATGTCTCGGACCATAATTATGAAACAGGAGACCAATCCCAATGACATTCCAAATAAGGCTGTCGGATACCTTCTGACTGGTGGACGGAGAGAGGACTGGTGGTCCGAAGTTATGTGGACAAGTCCAACCTCTTGTATTACTTAAAACTAAACTGGGGAAATAAACTACCATGTAAACCTGTATAGCTGAACAAAATCAAGTAACACTTAAAGTAGGAAGTGAACAAAAAAACAGAAGGTTCCCTGTCTATACTGATTTCATGCAAGAATCAAAGCAATTTGGCAAGTCAATCTACGAGGTTTTGCAACAGAATTGCTTGTCTTCAGAACACATTTTGGAGAGGTGCCAAGAACAACATATTCAAAGTTTATTAGAAATATGTCTAATTAGTCTATCCTTCCAACAGAGTAGCAAAATTGGCCACATATCGCTTGTTAAACAAAATATTTCAGTGATTCTAAAGTTTGAACTTATTGAGTAGGGAAATCAATTTGGAGATATAACGATAATATAGGCACTGTTTTAATTTTCATAAATCTAATGTGGCGTCAAACATATCAACAAAGATATATTGGTCGTATACTACTTTTTGACAAGCTATTTCAGTGATTGTAAGTTTAAATATATTTCTTTGGCATAAAGAAGCACTATATAGGCAGTTCAATGTTTTAAAACGCGCTTTGCTTATTTACACAAATTAAATATAGCTGCCAACTTAATGCCCTTTTCTTTGATAGTTTTACTATATATATAAAGGTTCTTGTATAGGTTCGAGCACTAGGAATCTATCAAGAGAAACTGTTATGTACTAGGACATATTTTTAAAATGTGGAAAAAATGCTTTACATTAAATTATTACAATGATCCATTTAAGAATAATTGTTTATTTAATGGATGTCTTTGCTACTTCAGCGTGTTTAAAACCTTCCATAAATATATAATCTATTTTGAAATGGAAGTTGAATGGAAATTGGCAGACTTACATATGTGACTATCGATCCGATTAAAGTAAGTACATTTTAGTACGCGTTCATTAATGCGATGAGGATGATAGGCAAGAATCATCACATATAACAGCGCAAATGAAATAAACAATGAATTACACACAACAAAGTAAATAAAAACACAGAAAGAAAACATTATAGAACAAAAATTAAGAATACACTTAAATGAAAACTTACCACTATGGCGAACAAAGTCAGAAAAAAAATATGAACTCACAAACTCACAAAAATTGAAAACTGCATGCTTAACAAAGACTTAACATTATCTACACACATATTCAGACCAACAGAATCAATCTGTTACACTGTACAAACAAGTTCATATGGAAAATGATACTTCGATATATTATGGTATTTAACCACACCATTATGATATTTAACCATACCATGAAATGTCCGTTCGTATTGAAACAGCCATGCTAGAAATATAGTAAGGAAACAACAGGTTTTGGTTTAACAAATAATTCTAAAAAAGAATATTCGGGACGATACAGTTACCGCTTGATTCAATTTTGGGTTATCAGGTATTTGGGTTGATTTTACGCCTTTGCCAGCATGCAGTTTTCAATTTTTGTGAGTTTGTGTATTCCTAAAGTTTTTATGTATCTGATATTTTTGTAAAAGCGCTAAGTTTTAATTTGTGTGTATTGTGGCATTTAGTGATTTTTTTCCAAAACATTCTTTATACAGTCCTTTTGTTCATTGTATTTTTGCCCTCATATGTGATGATTTCTGGTCTATCATCTAAGGGGTCTACTGAAGATGCACTCGTCCATAAGAAAGCGGCTCAGTCTACATTAAAAAATTAAACGTTTGTTCACGTCTTTAAAAAAAATAGTCAACATTACAGTTTTCATGTTTTGACACTGTGGAGTGTTAAACACCCATACAAATGACAAATAATACGTACAAAAATGAATCCAATGTGATATTCAAAAAAGAAAATAAATTATCTACACAAATAACAATCAGTAGCAATCGAATATATAGGGAAAAAAAACATTTCTAAAAACAAATCTCCAAGTACTTCACACAGTCTCTTCTTCATATATTCCTAGTGATACAAAATATACCAAAAACCTTATTTATATTAGAAGCTATTAAGCAGCGGGGCATTAATTTGGCAACTATATTTCATTTATGCAAATTACTAAATGTCCGGAAGTGTTACTTCATGTGCAAGAAATATATTGAAACTTTAAAATCACTGATATAGCTTGTTCAAAACGTGGTATATGACCGAAAAGGTGTTTTGTAGGAATGTTGGCTGCCATATTGGATTCATGCAAATAACAAAGTGCAAATGTAAAACATAGTCTATTCAAAATGTTTTGTTGTTGCCAAGAAATATACTTTTAACTTTAAAATAACTGAAATAGTCTGTTTCATAAATGGTACCGAAAATGTTTTCTTCGGAATGTTGGCCGCCATATTAAATTAATGCAAATTAAACATAGTGCCGACGGAAATCGTTTCATCACCAAAAACGTTTTTCCATACCATAGAAATATACTTTTAACTTTTAAATCACCGAAATACTTTAGTTTATACTTGAAGACGATTGGAACTAATTTTAGATAATTCGATCTTCATTTTTTTTTTCAGATTTCTGAAAATTTTTGGCGCCCTATACTGAAGTATGCAATATTATGACAGAACCCCATGACCTGTGAGTGCAAGCGCGCCATACTAGCGGTATTTGTACGAGTGCTGCAGCCCAATACACCGCAGCACTCGTGCAAATACCGCTTGTACGGCACGCGTGCACTCACAGGTCATGGGGTTTTGTTATTATTACATAAGTTGTATCTTTTATTTGCCTCATTTAGCGAGAAAAATTGACGATTAGTTGTGCGTATTACTTGTCTGTCGAATCTTTCAGCGGCGTTATATAACGTTGACATCACTGTAATGAGGCATCAAATCAATTTTCACTTTCATTGGCCAACGCCACGCATTCTATTTTGATTGGCTTAATCATTGCTTACTTGTTTATCAAGGATGACCGCATAGGTACGTCGCGACGGAGAGCTCCAATTCTGCTTGCGATTTCTCGCACATACGTCGCAACTTTATATAAGCCAAACGAAGAGGTCTTTGCATATTTTGAGCGTGAAATTCTACTAGATAATCGATACAAATAACACTTTAAAGATTTTTACGGACGCATCTTGTCGACCGATTAAATTTCTGCTTTTTCCACGGCGCAGAAGCGCTCACCGGTTATCGATAGCGTGTAGGACACACAAATACCGTAAATTGCACACAAAAAAGTGACGTTCAAAATATACTTAAAGGTTGATAACGGAGAACATGTTTGGTTAGAAAACTACTTCCATAAACGTATCTGCGCTGAAGATGTTAACTGTTTAGGGACTGGTCAGTTTCTTCAGCCGGGGGGGGGGGGGGGGGGGGGGGGGGGCGGTGGATTATTTTTTGCCGACGTCAAAAAGTGGCTGACCCCCCTATTCCAAATTTTGAAAACAGGGTGACCCCCCTATTCCAAATTTCGAAAACAGGGTGACCCCCCCCCCGCGCGGCATAGGTAAAGGAAAAGGTTGACATAAATTATATATATATATATATATATATTATATTTTAAATTTTATATATATTTATATTTTAAATAGTCATTCTATGTTTTAATGAAATTGTTGACATGTCAGTTGTAAGATAGGAATTTCAAAGTGTAAATCTTAAAGTTTGAATACAGTACATTTTGAATGAGCTGTATTTTGAATGAGCTGTGAATGTATTTCACACTTTCTATGCTTAACCAGATGTCCTGAACTGTTGTACAGAAATGGATGTCAATCATTAATATCGAAGAGGAAAAAGCAGTGAATCAAAAACTTTTATGGGTGTTAAGACTTGCCAACCATCCAATTAAATCTCCTGAGGAGCCATAGAGAGCTTTTTTAGCCAAATGTGATGTGTACAGTGTCTGAGAGGACCTTTTCTTGTAACATTGAAACCATAAAAGCACAGCTAATAATGACAAAAACTGCCTTTTTTAACTGTTATTTTGTTCATGAAAAAGCATCTTTCTACAGAAAACCAGTGACACAAAGGAAAATAATTGCATCAATGAGAAGGAAAGATATCTTGTCATTTTTCTATTTCTAAAATAAGTCACTGTATCAAATATTATATTCTGAAATATTTGTGCATGTTGCTTTCTCATACTGAATTCTCATAGAGAGAACAGAAAAGTATCAGGAATTTGTCATCCTTTTCATATGAAATGCAGATTTCATAATGGTACACTTTCACTTAGCAAACATCAAGATATCTCTGAAATATTAAAGTATGGCGCCCGAAGGGCGCGCCGAAAATATGAAACATCCTGATATCTCCGATATATATGCTAGTCATGCACCTGAAGGGCATGCTGAAAAATGTCTGATATATAAAAGTAATGACCTTGAAGAGCACGCTGAAAAATATTGAACATACAGATATCTCTGATGTATGTATGCTTGATATGTTAAAGTTGGGCGTGCTGAAAAATATGACTGATTATTAAAGTTACGCGCCCGAAGGGCGCGCCGAAAAATACAACTGAATGATGAAATTTGTGGCTGACACTAGCATTTTAGGCAATGATGAGCCTGTGTCAAAATTCAAAAACACACTGACCCCCCCTATTGGGCATTTCAAAAACATGGTGACCCCCCCTATCACCAAAGTCAAAAACAGGGTGACCCCCCCCATGAATCCACCGCCCCCCCCCCCCCAGGCTGAAAAACTGACCAGTCCCTTAATTGGCTCCGCTGTGCGCACAGTTAAGTGTTGTTCGATAAACGTGGGCGCCGTGGCCCTGTACAGATATATCGCCACTGCGACCACCGTGTGCAGGTTACTGACAGCACCGACGTCGCCCGTTTTCTTTTTGCTTCGTTGACAACTAAATGCTCATCCGGATAATAAAAATCATCCTCACACTGTGATCAGTACATGCATTTTTGTGACAGTCGTAGTTTTTATCGGTAATGTCATCCATTTACTATAACTAGCACTGACTCAAAGTGAAATATGCTTCGATGCAAGTAAACTGTGGTACATATGTAATAATATAAATTGCTCATAAAACAAGCGTCTAACTTGAAAAGAAAAGCAGATAAACTTACCTTACATTTAGAGATTAAAAAAAACACATTACTTTACTATCCAATCACATCGAATTAGTTCCAATCGTGTTCTTGGTACATGACCAAAAATGCCTTTCGGAGGAATGTTGGTGGCCGAATTGGAATTATGAAAACTAACGAGTGCCATTATAAAACATTATATCACGGAAATGATTCCTCGTGCCAATAAGTAATATCAGACTTTGAAGTTACTGAAATAGCTTGTTTAACATGTTATATGTGTCCAATTGTGATATTTTGTCAGTCAACTGGCAGCCATGTATGATTTATAAAAATTAGACATTTCCCCAAGGTAGATTTGAGCAACCTTTTAATGTGACAGTCTGCGTACCTCTCAAAATGCATTGTGAAGAAAAAACTCTTGTGCAAATTGTAGTGGGTTAAGAGAAAGAAAGGATGAGACGTGTCTAATCTTCCTGTTAACCCTGATTACATGACTACATCCTGTACGATAGTTATTAGCTCACGAATTGACAAGAGACTAATATTAGTGTAAGAAAACAGGGTGAATGGGACCCATAAAACATACTATACAACATACCAATATGTTGTATTGGGGTTTGCAGCGGCAATGGTGAGATCAGTCCCCATGCCATGCCTTACCAGGCTCTCTGATGCAAGGGGATCAATAACACCCAGGTGGTATAGAAAGGGTGGGCGTTAAAAACCCTGGAAAAATTCCAAGCCCCAGTATTTTTGCCACAGAATTACAAAGTCAACTCCAATACTGACAGAGATTTAGCCATATTAGGCTGTGCCATCGTTATGGATAAGAACATTTGATCATTAGAGAATGTGATATTTGTGTTAGTTAAGGTAGTAGGTCAAAGTCTGGCAGCTTTGCGTACCAGAGCTAATGGTTCCCGGACAGGTTGCTTAGGCACCAAGGGTTATTTACTTAAAGATCGACTGGTCAGAGTGCGTGCAGAACAAAATGCGAGCTGCTGTGAGCTGAGCCTAAGCCCTCGACCAAATAAGAGAGAGGTGTTTTTTCCCAGCGGTCTTTCCCTGTTCTATGCTGTATCACCTCCTTATTAAAATATGTTTGCAATTTAGTGGCCTGCATACATCGTAATGAGGATGCAGTTTGCAATTGAAAGGTTTAGGCAGGTGTCTACATCTCTGCCAAGGAGTAAGGGTGCAGCATGGACAGTGGTTGTCATTCTGCGTTGTGATATAACTGACAAGGGGTCACTGCTCAACCTGCAGTAGTTTTGATAAGCTAGTCAGGAACAATGCCTTGTGCCTTGCGAGTGGCCATACACCTAGAAACTGTTTGTCAGAGACTTATGACTGAGTCTCACCAGCAACTAGTGCGATTTTCAAGTTTCACAAGAGAAAAGTGAAAACATCACGCTCAGATATTGAGAATCAGGACTGCTAAACAGGACATTTAGGCCTGAATATGACTTATTAAAGACCGTTGAAACTTTACCCGATGTTTTTTTTCCGATTGACATTTGATGTAAATGTTGTGGGACCAGCAATATCATAGTTGAAGATAATGTTGATTGTGACATACAATAGTGATGTTCGTTTCAAGACTTCAGGGTGAAGGCACATTATCAGAAAACTTACTAAAGTTGGAAAGGACTGCTCCGGTGGTCCTTGAAACCAGAAACAGGAGTAGCATTGCCAATAGAAGTTGTAGCGATCAAGGAGGTACTGTGAGTGATGACTTTGTTGCTTAGTGTGGCGTTAGATAAAACCAGGTAAATGTTTGGCCGCGATCCTTTGGTTGCTGCCAGGTTGGATACTCTAGCATGTATAGTTTAGCTCTTCATAGAAACATTAGGTGCCAATGCTGTGAATTGGTCATTGGATTGGAAATATTATGTGATGGATGGAGTGGTGAGTTTAACTGACATGTGTTTTCGAGTGTGGTTGCTGTTTGTATCAGTGCAGAGATGCAGAGACTGAGTTATCTATTCCGACTCACACGTGGAAAAGGTTTTTCCCATTTTGTATTGTGTATCATTTACTATGGATCAAGCAACATCATAGAATTTACGGGGAAGGGGAGTACAGGATGTGCTGTTTAATAGTAAAAGGAAAGAGTGTTCTTTCACGTCATGTTTTTTCAAACACTCGAAAAACAGGCACTAGTATTGACCCCAGTTTTATGAAGAAAATATGAGTTTCAATTATGGTACTACACATCGAATCGCCACGTACGGTCAACAAAGCGAATGACCCTATCACTAAAGAGTGTCGTTTCTCCTCTTAGAGGGAAGATGACTTATATTGCAAAACCGAAGGATCGTGTAATTGATCAAAGTGTCAAACACAAACTAATTCATAACATATAATTAAAGTGTTTACTGTTTAACACAACACAAGAACCAGAGAAAGATTAGAAAGAATATTTCTAAAAACAACCGTTTATAAAGAATTTATCTTAAGTTGAGAAGATGCCATACTGCAATGTGAAATGATGTATTGCCAGAAATGTAATGATAAATAACACTCATTACATTTCTGGCATGACACCATTTCACATTTCACTTATGCCTGTATTTTCTTCGATATAGCAATAAATTGATTATAACTTTTCATAATCAACTTTGTTCAGCATATGGAACAATTTCCTGTATTCTACGGTGAGTTGACCACTTGCACGTTACCAGACCCTGCCGCCGAGATATATTGTTTCTAGTAATGTATATTTCGATTGTTTCTAGTTATGTAAATTTCGATTGTCGATTAAGGCATTGTATACGAGCAGAACATTGACAACATTATCGCTATCTTTACGAAACGCTCTAAAAAGGAAATTTCTAATAATATTAAGTTTCTCAATCTCTTTTTTTCAAAAAAAACTTTCCTAGACGTCGTCGATCGATGAACGCTGTCTTGTTGTCGCCGATGAATTTCAGAGTCGTCGACAGTGGGCTAAAGGTCATATTTAATTTTCGAAGGCAAGATGATGCAGCATATATTATGGAGTTACAATCGATAAAATTTACTTGTAAGCATAGCAAAGCATAGTGAAAATAAAATAAAGTAGTAACTCAGATGATATTTAATGAGTGAAGTGCAAATTAATTAATGTGACTTAAGAATAACAGTAATAGTGATCCACTACATGCACATCAGGGTGCAAAGCTAATTTTATCGAATTTCGCAAGAAATGTTGTAAATCTTGTTGTAATGCCGTTATTTTATCTAACCCTTCGCAGTCTTTAAGTTAAGATAAGCTATATAATAATTATGTATTAATAAATAATTCAAGTTCTTTAACCGTATTGTTCTACGAGTTGAATAGATTTTGACGAGTGTAAGACAATAAATTTGGCACATCGATATATATATATATATATATATATATATATATATATTATATATATATATATATATATATATATATAATCCCATTTGCTTCTAGAACATGTTCAGTTATGAGGATAATGAAGTTACATTTGATTTTTTTATGGTACAACACTTCAGTGAACCTCAGAGTCGGAGTGATATGTGCAACAATTTTATTCGAAAATGAAACTTACCTTTCTTAGCACTGTAGTATCCCATTACTGCAACACCAGTGGCCACTGCAGAGGGAACTAAAATGATTCCGCTTACTATTACTCCTGGTACAAAGGCGAAACTACAGGCTGCAATTAATGCGACTCCACTGCAAGCCGCAAACGCAAAGGCAGTAAACCACCGATGGCGCACGACAATTTGAAAACATCTTGTATATCCCGCTCATCTGTGAGAGACTTAACTAACGCCGACATGACACGAGATAGACCCTTGCAGGCGTCGTCAAGTTGTGAGGTCACTGCCTTGACTTCTTGTTACATTCGTCGCTAGCTTGCTCCAATTCTTCTTTCATTCCTTTTTCACGAAATTCCTTCTGTTCTCTAATATAGAAAAAAGGAAAGATTATTCAGACTTATTGCCAGCACTAACAGATTTTACTTGTATAGGCAAATATTCCTTCAGATCCGCACACTTTATTTCGATACAGAGACGGAATATAACCATGAAAATCGTGTCAAATCTAACCCCGCAGGCCTAGATATAGCTTAAGAACTGGTTTAAATGGGAACTTCCCTACAAAAGGAAGATTATCGTAAATCTATGCAAATGAAAAACCACCACGCTACTGATCGGATGTGCAGTGTTTGGTCCCACAATCCCATAATTTTGCCATGCTTTAGGCGTTCATTGTCATTGAATCTTGCATATGATGTCTTTGAATATATGGCGACTAAATCTGAGTCGAAAAGTATTAACAACTGAAAAAAATGTTCCTTTTTTTTTGTCGGAGAACGCTATGTTTTAAAATGTGTTCCCCGGACGACCATTTGACCCCTTTTTGCCTATGTCACGCAAATGCCCATCATTATTATTCAAATTTTTCACATAGCCAAAGCAATGCGAGGAGAATTCAAAAACTCCCGCCCTGTGTATGCTAATGGCTGTGCCATCAGTATTATGCCCCACGGTCCCGTAACTTACAGTTTAAGTATAAGTGTAAAAACGTTTTAGTCCGCTTAGATTGCGTTGGGCTTACAGAAAGCTTACTAATTAAAATCTCATTAGCAGTTCGTTCTCTATCTGTACATCTGGCCCATTTCGTTCACTTTTTTGCATGTGACTTTGTTTCAAGTAAAGTGTGACAATTTTTCATTGTTTATACTTTTGTGATAACGATTGTCATAAAGTATGCCGACTTGCTTGTCCACTATAGGCTTGAAGGTATAATCTGCAGAATATTAACTTTTTACTAGGTTTGCAACGAGATCAGCTTTGTAAAATATTTGTTATTAGTGTGGTAGATTGTACATGGTAGCCGCCAAATTTGTTTTTACCAAAAAGAAACACTCAAAGCTCAACCGGCGGCATAGGGGCACTAGATGCCACAGATGTATACTTAAATAGGTTTTAATGATACTTCGCTTTGCGGCGAAGATGACCCTTCGTCACGGTGTCTTCACAGTCCTGTAAACCGCAGACTGCAATGTTTGATCACTTCTGTCACTCTCAAATTGCATTTTCTATATTTCACAAGATTAATCACGCTTCTTTAGATATAATGGGCGATCCAGTGTAACGTTCACTTCTGTATGTGACTACAGAGGCTCAAATGATAGTTACGTGTTACACAAAGTCTATAGATACTTACCTGCTTTCCTTACTGCCTTCTTTAGTCTTTTATAAGGAATTGGTTTCATATCGCTTTCAAACTCGGCAATATTAATGTCGAGCAATTCTTCGGCTTCAGCTATTCCTTGTTTTTTGAATAAACTCTCGTAATTTGACAACACATTTTCCTCTAGAAATGTATCGATTTCCATTTCCATGAACTCCATTTCGCCTTCCAAAGACCAGATGGCGTCCACAGCTACTCTTCGGAAAGATCTGATGAAAGGTAAACAAATATTGACTCTGATATGTTATAGTACTGGAACTGCTAATATGCTGTGAAGAATAATGAAAGGTGTAGAGCTTTTAGACACATCCAAATTTTGATTGATTTTATGAACGATCTCTTTATTACAAAGCCTTGCAAAATGCTCACTTGGAAACACCTCTTTCATCTGGGGACGTATTGATATTTTGGCCTGTATACAAGTAATATTTACATATTCGTGTATTGAATTATCACTAATCTAACCCCGATGATATAGTACCCCACTTTAGATTTTCTTAACTTTTATAAATATCAAATTGCGTGAGGGAATATACAAAAACTGTAATTGTCGGAGAATTATGAATGACAAACTGAGCTGAGTATGTAGTTTATCCCTGAGATCTAGTTTAAATAATGATAAAGTACTCAACAATAAATCATAATTCACCTGTCACCTGTTTCAAATTTATTTCTTATAGACTAAGTTAACATGTCCACATTGTTATACCCCTTTCTTTCATAAGTTTTAGTAATGCGATTATGATACAGGATAGACATTGTAGTAACGCAAGTTAAAGTGTACATCTCACTATTTTTATATGTCTGAACATAATCGAATTCAGATTCGAATTTAGAGTTCAGATTCGCTGAGTATTAGTCACGTGGCATAACATCAAATAAGGCTAAACTTTGAGAGCAATCCCCTGAGCGCAATTACAGTCAATGCGTTGGGTACTAACTTCGAGAAGATCTCAGATAGTACGCTATGATGAAAAGATACGCGGTTTTGGGCTGCAACAATACAAACCTAAATAATTTTGGTGTACATCTGTGCTGTTAATTTGGTCTGGACCTGGCCTGGGGCATGGTAGAGTTGCAACTTGAGTGTCCGTGTGATGATACCAGGAGCTGATGCAACGCCGATCTAGCTGAATCGCCGTGTACTGTACAGGAATAGCATGCCGTGACATGGAGCCAACCCACCTAGGATATTCTATGAATAAGACTCAGCCTTTAATAGTCATTAGCTCACTAAGCTGTACTTTTTGATAAACTTCACTGAGTTATAACGCCTAGAATACTACAGCTGTAAATCTGTTCACCCACAAGACAAACGCCGGACGTGAGAGTACAGCCAAAACACAGAAGTGATGCGTTTTGAAATGGGTAGAATCAGGCTTGCCACCTCAGTTAATAAATTGCATTGAGAACAGTTTTCACTTTCGTTTAGGTCTACCATTCTCATATTGATTACAAACTGTAGTAAGGTAAATATACAGAACCAACCAGGGTGAGTTCACCGTTTGGCAAGGGCCAGAGTGCAGCATGCAGCAGGGCCCTGTGCGGTTCGACAAGACAATTGGCAATTCTCGATCAATCTTCCGATTGATTGCATCCTGTCAGTTTCATGGTTAGGATACTTTTCAGATCGTATGCTTGGGCAAAAAAGAAATGGCATCCTATGCTGAAATCATGCTCTAAGATGTCCTCTTCCATCAGAGATGTCAACGATGGGATTAGCACATTTATCGGCGTTAAATCAAAGCGTGGGTTGGCGCCATATTGGTTCCGAATATTGACATACGTTAGTTTTTAGTCTGGTGCAGCAGTACAAAACCAAAACATTTCGGCCTCACAATGGTTCTTGGTGATTTCCGTATCTTCTAATGACGCCACCCTAGAACCATGGGCATTTGATATATTTAAGATGTCCGCCAAAATGACTGCGCAAAAATATGCATGGTTATATCCCAGCTCTATGAGATACTATCAAAGTAATATTGGTGTCATTTGCTAGGTAAACATGGCCAAGGAATTCATTCCTTACATTGCCCGACATGTGCAACTCTTAAGTTGCATAAAAATCCGAGATGGCTGCCAAAGTGACCTTCAAACAGGACAAATGCCATATCTCACCAGTAGGAGGACAAATGTCCCTACAAATACAACATACAGTGTTTTCCCTGCTTGATGTTTCATTAAGCAGGGAAAACTATGTAGACCTAGCAAAACCGTTTGTAACGACATTCGAAACACAGTGAGCATGCTCAGCTAATCATGGAGTTAGAAGAGAACTCTTTTACCTCCATAGACTAACGTACGCATGGCCAAAAAATAAAACCGCGGGGCTTCACCTAGGGCCCTAAAACAATTTTCTGCCACGGTATCAACCGATGCATGATGGTCAGCTATTAATCCTGCGGCCGGTATGAGTCAAGAGTGCTCGGCTGTGACTACGCTGTAGCCGTATTATAACCCTGCCAAACCGAGCGGGCTAACGCCCGTGCAGACGCCAAAGTAGCGGCCAAGGTCCTCCTTTTGTTGTGCATGTAGTCCTTGGGCCTGGCAAAATTGAAATCACCTTTGTATGCTTTTTTAGGGCCCAGCCTATCGGCTGGGCCCCAATTGGTTTCATTGGGGTTTTTCTTCTTCTTCCGTCAATTCTTTGCCAGTCTAGATCTGGAAAACCGCTGCACGTACACTTGCACATTGATCAGGGCCAACAAGAAGATGTGCACCTAACCCTTGAATTTTTAATTAGTCACGTGACCTGGCGGCCATATTGGATTTCATGAAAATCTGTAAATCACTACTACTCAAAAACCACAGGGCAAATCATCTCCAAATTTGGTGTGTGGCATGCTTGCACGTTGCCCTTTATAATTGATTAATAAAAATCGTAGCGGTCACGTGACCTTGGCTGCTATACCTCAAAGCTGTATTAACCGCCATCTTGCACGCAACTTCGTGCGTAAAATATTGAATGGCAATATGAATTTCATCGTTTAGAAAATATCTGACTTTCAGACTGGTCGTACAACCAACAATAAACATGACGGAGCAATGATACCGACTTCAGAGACGCTGTGTAATTTTTTTCATCGCGACCGCTGGTGAGAGCGACTCGTAGAAATATACAACGTGCCAAAGTATTTGGCTTTGAATTTTCAATTGCCCCGTTTGAGCATTCTCTGTAATCAAGAAGCCTTTCGAACACAAAAAGAGAAAGAATGAGTCAGTAAATATCGAATCACAGACGGGAGAATCGAGACTGTCTATGAATTAATCAACTGGAAACATAATATTTCGATTAATTGACTAACACAATCAGAAAGAACAATTTATTCAACTTTAAAAAATAAGTCGGCGCCTTTCCTTGGCATCCCTGGCAATGGAGCAACACAATGTCGTTTGGGTCTTCAAAAATCTTGTAAAACGGCTTGACGGTAATAATAATACTTTTCACGACAGAAACAAGTAAAAGAACTTAAATCTCAACTTAAATAATAATTCTGTAGAAGAAACGATCGGAAATAGCGGAGTGTCTCGTACGATGTCTATGCTAGAACTCTATGGCTCCAGTGACATGTTTCCGGGTTTGCCCCTCCAATAGCACTGCGGTCGCCCCATAATCCTTTGCGATTTCCAAGATGGCGGTTAATACAGCTTTGAGCTATATTAGATTTTGGGAAAATCGTGATTTAATCTTTACATGTAACATCTTAAGTGTCGTCTCTTTTAAGTTTGCGAAAGGCGTTTTGATCGGTCACATGGTTTGGCCGCCATATTGGATTTTGCGAAAATCGTGATTTAATCTTTAAAAATCTTCTCCTATAGAACCAACGCACTGATTCAAATGAAATTTTACATGTAACATCTTAAGTGCGATCTCTTTCAAGTTTGCAAAAGGCGTTTGGATCCGTCACGTGGTTTGGCTGCCATATGGGATTTTGCGAAAATCTTGATTTAATCTTTAAAAATCTTTTTCTCCAGAACCAATTTACCGATTCGACTGAAATTTTACATGTAACATCTTAAGAGTGATTTCTTTCCAGCTTGCGAAAGGCGTTTTGATCGGTCACGTGTTTTGGCCGCCATAATGGATTTTGCAACAATCGTGATTTAATCTTTAAAATCTTCTGCTCTAGAACCAACGCACTGATTTAACTGAAATTTTACATGTAACATCTTAAGTGTGATGTCTTTCAAGTTTGCGAAAGCGTTTTGATCGGTCACATGGTTTGGCCGCCATATTGGATTTTGCAAAAATCGTGATTTAATCTTTGAAAATCTTCTCCTCCAGAACCAACGCACTGATTCAACTGAAATTTACATGTAACACCTTAAATGTGATCTCTTTCAAGTTTGCGAAAGGCGTTTGGATCCGTCACATGGTTTGGCTGCCATATTGGATTTTGCAAAAATCGTGATTTAATCTTTAAAAATCTTCTTCTCCAGAACCAAAACACCGATTCGACTGAAATTTTACATGTAACATCTTAAGTGTGATCTCTTTCAAGTTTGCGAAAGGCGTTTAGATCGGTCACGTGGTTTGGCCGCCATATTGGATTTTTCAAAAATCGTGATTTAATCTTTAAAAATCTTCTTCTCCCGAACAAACACCGATTTGACAGAAATTTTGCATATACCATCTTAAGTTTGATGTGTTTCAAGTTTGCGAAATGCGTTTTGATCGGTCACATGGTTTTGCCGCCATATTGGATTTTCCGTAAAATATTAAATTTCAAGTGAAACGTACAGTAACTGTAAGATGATGTTCAAAATCCTACTTTTGAAGCTCAAATTTTGCACATAATATTATTAGTGCAAGATATTTCAACCATGTTAACCGCTTGGGCCCCGCCAACGCTGCTTGCAGCTTTAATTCTTCTTCTTCTTCTTCTTCTTCATCTTCCGCTCTTTTTGTCGACCTAGAACTCAATCACCGCTTACTGCAAACTTCTAAAACTTGCAGGGCTAATAGGTACTTATGAGATCTCGTGCACCTGGGTATAGAAATTTCGAAAAGTCACGTGACCTAGCGGCCATATTAGATTTTCGAAAAATACCAATTTAAATTTAAAAATCTGCTTCTCCAGAACCAGCATACAGATTTAGCTGAAACTTTACTCATGTCATCCATAGAGTGATCTCTTTCAAGTTTTCGAAACAACATTTGGATCGGTCACGTGATTTGGCCGCCATATTGGATTTTATGAAAATCTTCTTCTCCAGAAACAACACACTGGTTTTAACTGAAACTTTACTCATGTCATCCTAAGAGTGATCAATTTCAAGTTTGCGAAAAGCATTTCGATTGGTCACGTGATTTGGCCGCCATATGGATTTTGCGAAAATCGCAATTTAATCTTCAAAAATCTTCTCCTCCAGAACCAAAACACTGATTAGGCTGAAATTTTACTCATGTCATCCTAAGAGTGATCTCTTTCAAGTTTGCGAAAACCATTTCGATTGGTCACGTGATTTGGCCGCCATATTGGATTTTGCGAAAATCGCAAATTAACCTTCACAAATCTTCTCCTCCAGAACCAAAACACTGATTACGCTGAAATTTTACACATGTCTTCCTTAGAGTGATCTCTTTCAAGTTTGCAAAATACATTTGTATCGGTCACGTGATTTGGCCGCCATATTGGATTTTCGAAAAATACCAATTTAATCTTTAAAAATCTTCTTCTCCAGAAATAGATCACCGATTGATGTGCAATTTTACTCGTGTCATCCTCAGTGTAATCTCTTTCAAGTCTGCAAAAAACTTTTTGATCGGTCATGTGATTTGGCCGCCATCTTGGATTTTGCGAAAATCGCAATTTAATCTTCAAAAATCTTCTTCTCGAGAACCAAAACACTGATTAGGCTGAAATTTTACACATGTCTTCCTTAGAGTGATCTCTTTCAAGTTTGCAAAAGACATTTGGATCGGTCACGTGATTTATCCGCCATCATGGATTCTTCGGGAATCCCAATAAATCTTTAAAAATCTTCTCCAGAACCAACGCACCGATTGAGCTGAAACTGTACTCGTATCTTTTTAAGTATGATCTCTTTCAAGTATGCAAAAAGCATTCAGATCGGGCACGTGGTTTGGCGGCCATCTTGGATTTTGCAAAATGCGCAATTTAATCTTTCAAAATCTTCTTGCCCAGAACCAACACACCAATAAACTAAACAAATAACATTTTACTCATACCTTTCTTAGTTTGAGCATTTAAAGTTCCTGATAAGCATTGGATCGGTGAAGTACCTTGGCCGCCATATTTGATTTCCGTAAAACATGCAATTCCAAGTGAAATGTACAGTAACTATGAGATGATGTTCAAAATCCTACTTTTCCAAGCTCGAATTTTGCACATAATATCATTAGCACAAGAACTTTAACCATATTAACCGCTAGGGCCCCGCCAACGCTGCTTGCAGCTTTAATTTTATTTGTGTTCGTCCGCTATATTTACCCCCATTCTTGTGGAGGGTAATGCAGTGAACGGAACATGTACACAGAGATCAACACAGCCTCGTACCTATGATGCACTAGCTATGACCATACCAAGATATCGAATGAAATGCTGAAACAAATATTCCCGAAACTAATAATAATCGGCGCGTTCAAAGAAACAAAAACCAAAAAAAAAAAAAATTGTGAAGGTAAGAATAAACAAACAAACGAACAGTAACAACGCAATAACAGCGTCTTCAACATAAGCTTTACAAAACTAAAACAAATACATATTATAAAAACTTTGTTAGAAGAGCAAACAATCAAACATGAACCAACAAAACACATAAATTCAAGCGACAGGTGAAGGAACTAGTCAGCGTCAAAGAATCACAGTGCCATAGACATAACGGAGCCGGCTTCGTCTCGCCATGGCTAATGCCTAACACAAAAAGCCGACACACAACACAGTGCACAACATGAGTAGACTACACTTAAATGGTCATTAAACAAGTACACAATCAGACCATACTCACAAAACGTTACACCACACATCAACTCCCGACATAATTTAACAGCCGTGTGAAGCCACATTCTCTCATTTTCCCCGTAGTGTGTCATGTTCTCCTGTGTTGCTTTCCAAGACACCTACCCAACAATTTAAAGGAGTTATCAAAATGGCGAAAAGTTGGAATGATCATAATGTACAATATAGGATTGCTTTCGGAGGAGCAAAGTGTACATGTTAATCACAAAACCAACAAAAACTAAAAATATATTGGATAATTGTACTACAATTCAACTGTTCAAAATGGTTTTGATTGGTGTCAAGCGCAAAACACTTGTATGTATTCTTAATGCCCCTACAGATGACCATATCGCAAAAACTATAACATTGTTGCAGTATGACGGGTGTGAAGATGAGGGCACAACTTCTGAGAGATAACATGAAATCTTGTTGTCAAAGTAGCAAAAGAGAAGTATCTTTATTGTCATAGAAGATTAATGTAATCCATGTAAATGGATGGTTGTGATATTTATATGTGTGGAAATTTGATATCTGTGACCTCTCAAACGGACCAAAACACATATAACCTTGTGTCGAAGATGCTGGATAACTTAAGATATAGTATACTGTTTTAGGGCCCTATGCGCGATAAAATCCCTCATAAGAAGTAAGATTTTTCTTGAGAAAAAAGGAAATGAAAACTTTGCGCCAAATAATGTAATGTATTCGTCTATAGGATGCCATTCAGCTAACACATACCTTGATATTTGTTGTGGACACAAAACAAAATAGGTATCAAGAATGCTTGGTTCGTTAAGATACGACTAAATGTCTTTTTGTCATCCACTTATGTGGCCATAGTCGATATCGTGTGGCCATTTTGGCTTTCAAGGAAATATTGCATTTTATATAACGAAGGAAACTTGTCCCTTTAATAGCCTTGATATGCAACCTTCAATAAGGGACCGTTCAGTTTTTACGGCCGGGGGGGGGGCGGCACAATCCAGGGGGGGGTCATCGTAATTTTGGAATCCGCAAAGGGGGGGTCATCGCTTTTTCACTGGTAGGAAAGGGGGGGGTCACCACATTTTCAAAAACATAATACCAACAATAAAGTTCACTTTATTCCATGGCCATGATCGACCCTCTTTACCGGCGGGCCACCTTCGGCGGCCCACTACAATAAATATACATTATGTATTTGGCTACCCATGACCCTTTGGCGGCCCACTCCAATTAGGTTTACTTCATGCAATGGCCATGATTGACCCTCTTTACCGGCGGGCCGCCTGTGGCGGCCCACTACAATAAGTTGACTTTATGTAATACCCCACGGCAATCTTACCATAAAATTCCAATTGAAGCCGCGGCTTGTATTAGAAACATTTTTGAGGGACCCCTGGGATCACGCACTGAATAATGGTAATGGCTGCGCGCCTTCAGCGGCCCTGTCCAGTAAAGTCTACTTTATGCAATAGCCATGATCGACCCTCTTTACCGGCGTGCCACCTTTGGTGGCCCACTAGAATAAAGTTGACTTTACGTAATGGCCCATGACCCTCTTAACCGGAGGGCTGCCTTTGGCGAACCACTCCAATAAAGTTTACTTTATACAATGTCCATGGACATGAGTTGTCTATGGAAATGAAGTTAAAAATTGCCTTACAGTCGTCCTAATTAACAGATGTTTCAATGGATGTGGCTGAGAAGTTTGTGCACTGGCATCTCTGCTACACGAATAAAGTGTGCCGCGTACCGGAGTTCAAATCCAAACCATGCGGGTAAATTGACATATGGGTTTTGGTTATTTTTCAGGGGGGGGGGGTGTCATCAATTTTTTCGTCTGACAAAGGGGGGTCATCTTTTTTTCACAAAAAATGCAGGGGGGTCTATATTTTTTTGAACACCGGCGACAAGATTTTGCCGGGCCCCCCCCCAGGCCGTAAAACTAAACGCTCCCTAATAAAATGCTATTGATGAATAGAAAGTAAGCAACAACTTGATGTTATCTATACAGATTTCAGCAAGGCTTTCGATAGAGTTGACCACGTTATGCTGCTCTACAAATTACAGTATTTTGATATACTTTTAATGTGTAAAAATGAACAGATCTTTTTTCTTACTTTTTGGCTATGATAACATGATGACATGTTTAATGCATATACAGTGTATTATCTGGGAAAAAATAGTGCAATAGAGCTTACTTCTGCATACCTTTTCAGATTTTTGATCAATTGGCAACATGCGAAATTTTGATTAGTTTGTATATATGTATGTTCATCGTTAAGGCAAAGCTTGATGCGCAGGCTAAACGTTTGATGACCTCGAGAGTGTATGAAGAGGCCTCCGATTTGAGAGTAAATATATATTCTTACAATGTCAAGGGTTGTGTTTACTTGTTTGAGTCAACATTAGAGAAAGGAAAGAGCTGCAAATTTGGCTGAAGTACGGTTAGAAAAAGTATTTCTCTGGACTTGCATATATGTGTGTTATATATGTACTCAGTTTATGACATGACATGAATTTTTATTCGTATCATAGCCACTGCATCGGATAACTCTACATAATTTGTAGATTCAAAGGGAATGTCTCCCTGTATCTCTTCAGCCTACGCCTAATCTGTTGGTTTGTTATCTTTGTGACTCAGACAGTAATGCAATCATCAATGTATAAACCGAGTCTTGAAATCACAACCTTTGGAACACTGGCAACAAGATGAACAAGTTGAGTAGTCATTGGATTCTCTAGCTCGCCAAGGACCTCATTTGATTAATCACTGTTGGCCCCAGTACAGCACTCCTGGTTAAGAAATTTTAAAAAGCTCGTTTGGTGGTACCTAGCTATGTGAACTTTTGTCATTTGAATAGCACGAGCACCAGCTCATTCAAAATTTTCCTTTGGGTGAATCTGGTCACTTCCATAGAACATCTTTGTATACCTGTAGTGGCCGGCACTATGACATTTGCCCTCATCAACACTACCCTTGAAGAAAATACTTTACTGTCCCCGGTAGATCAATCATTACTAACTTGTAACCAGCAGAGGACCTTCGTTTAAAAAGGAAAACGGGGAAGAATGTTGTATCTGGGCAATCACTTGTATTGGAGCCCACAATATAACAGCCGTCTCTTACAGAGTAAATGGGGAAGGGTGTTGTATTTTGGCAAACATCTGTACCAGAGCCCTCAATGGTGATAGTCAAGGGAACTGCTGGTTTGTTGGTATTTGTCACCTGACCTAGCTAGGGTTATAAAGCGACTGCACAGATGGTCTAAAGCGCGCTGGATATAATGAACCCTAGTCCTGTTGCCTGGAGTCAACTGCGGTTGGCTGTGCTTTACCGTATTTGTACATAGTTTTCTACTCGGTACGGTGCTCCTGCTGCAGAGTTAACCTGCTGTGTCCTATAGAGCCCCTTTACTATTCGTCTCGTTTTCTGAACTGAATGTCGGTGAGAACGATGTCAGTTTGCTTCGAGCGACAGCCGAACATACGTAAGACTGTTGAGCCTACGCTGTTGTACTCAAAAATACAACATACATACCTTGCATTCGATCAAAATTTCTTGACTTTCAGAAGATCATTTGATAATGTATTTTAAAACAAGGTACATCAAAATGAGTGAAGTCAAGCGATTTATGTGATAATTATTAGGGATTTTGGAATTTTATGCAGTTCACGCCAACTTTCAGGATTTCCCCACTCTTCTGAAGACTACAAACAACTGCCTCTTATTTTTTCACATATCAAGGACCCTCTCGCGAGAGATTCGCATTCTGTTGTTCATTTGGCGTTTCCCCAACTAAGTTATCTCGTCTCGTTTGTACGAATCGCACGAACACGATTGGAACTAATGTGAGATAATTGGATTTTCATATTTTTCAAATTCTCAAAAATACTAGGTGCCATATAGCTGAATGTTGCAATATTACAAGTTACTTATAAAAACAAGTGCATAATTTGAAAAGAAAAGCAGAAACGTTACATTTGTATATTGAACAGACACTAATTCACCATCCAATCATCCCAAATTAGTTCTGATCGTGTTCACGTAAGATGTTTTCGAAAAATTCATAAAATCAACAAATTCTAACTAATATTAGAACGTAAAACTAGAAACATTGAAATATTTTGCCTTTATAAGGCCTACTTAAATCCTTGGTGTTTTTCATTTTTTTATCTACACTTGTACATTTTTAGATTTTTTCTTGAAGTAAAAGTAATAAAATGCGACAAAATGGTACCACATGTTGTTTAATATAACTATCTGTAGAACCATGAGATGATATTAATAGTTATTCATTTTATCAATCCCCCTTACACTCAGAGTAAAACATTCAAGTTCTTCTTTCTAACAACTCCAGAATCTTCAATTCTTCCTTGTTCCTCAGCCCTTCCCTTACTATTTTTCGAATGCAGTCATACCTAAGCCAACGATAGATCTCACATACAGAAAAATGGTGGTATATCACTGTGATTTATTAAGTCATATTCATGGACTAAGGTACCTAAAACTAATGTATTTAAAGTAACATATGTATCATTTGTAGAACCCTATGACCTCGCTCAGCTTTTTAAGGGATACGAAGTTATTTTGACGAGTTACGAGGCATATCCTACGGCATTGCAAGGCAAGACTTTTCCCTAGCTCGCTTCGTACGTGAAATAGACTGCCTCAAGATATGCCGTATTACTCATTAAAATGATTTCAGTACCCCTCAAAACGCTTCGTGAGGTCATAGGGTTCTGTCACAGTCGATATATTACCTTAGCAAAATCAGTTCCTCGCAGATACTCATCATCACCTCCTGTGTTTGATATATAACATCTCTTGCCATTCTCTTTACGTTTTGGCTACTTCCTAACGATGTCATTCTCTCCAAGTTCGATATGATATCATCGAGGTATCCACTAGCTTTCTCAGTTTCATCGCTTAAGTTTTGAAAGGACTTGAAACATTTCACAATAAAATCAAAACCTTCATGATAAATTTCCGATAAGGCCATAGTTGTATCTCTTTCCGTCCGGGTCGAACAAAAGGTACATTCTACCTAGACAGTGTTTAGCGTGTATCTAGCCTATGAGCTATAAATTCTTAACTCATATATACCTGTTGTCCGGGGGCTTCGAGATTGTTGTGGGTTGACCGAATGTAGCTGTCTCTGTAACAATACGATTCGATATCATGTGCTAGAAGGGCGTCCCCGTTACGAAAATACTCGCCTATCAAATGAGTGGTGTTTTATTTTTACAGATGACGTGAGAACATTTTTGAGCCGCCACAAGAGGACGTATGGACAAATTAGACCCCCTTTTGTTCGCCCGTCAATTCATCCATAGCTATTTCTTCGACGTGAGTGCACCATTTCTCTCAAACTCGGTATAGGAAACAACACACCGTTACACAATTATGCACGTCTTATGTGCATTATGTTTGTTCGAATTCTACTTCTTATTCGAAACGCTATAAAACATCTTTAGGGGGAATAGGGTGGTACTTCAACAATTACGTAACCTTTGCTGTCATGCTGGATTTTGTACAATCTTCAAATTCCGTCCTATAAATTACTTAAGGGAAAAATCTACTTTATATTTCTTGTATAGAATGCTTCCTGTATTTTGACTAAAACTTGCAAAGAAAATCGCCAGTCTTGGCCGTCATAAACTCCAACAGCCATTGGACGATTAGAATTAAAATACAGTGAAATCGGATCAAGCTGCACTGTGCTTTGTTGTGGTCTTGTTTACATTTAATTAGTTACATGCTCTCAATTACACAATGCGCCACGGACAATTCTCACACTTCAAACAGAAAAACATAAACAAATCACCACACTTTGCAATGTCATGTATATTACCTTTTTATTTCCCCTGAACAAGTGAGCATGAGAGTTCAGGTAACTTTGGAAATTGACAAGCTAGACAAGTATCATATAAAACTTACATATGCAAAAAACATTTGTAAATGTATTTGTGAAGTTCCTAATTGGACTGAACGGTGCAAGATTCTAATTACATAAAGGTAAAACAATGAAAAGCGGTTCGTTACAAGGCATCCTTTTCACCGAAATACTCGCAAACATAATGGAACAACGATGCTGAAAATTGTAAAAATGCGTGTATATAAGTATAACAGTAAACAATATGATCGATTTCAAATTTACTTGTTCAAGTATAATAAAATATAAAAAGTGAAAATGTGGACAGATTGTAGTAATCTTCTACATCAGTCTGTTTTCTTACAACTCAAGAAGCCCTAATAGTTTTAAAGAACTATGATATGAATTAAACAGCCAAACACGATATACACAACATCATACAAAATTACAAAAACACAAATAACTCAGATATGAACGATGTATGGATTTGCTTTCTCTTTATTTCATAAAAAACAATCTGTGAATATATGTACATCTATTTACGTCCATGCATATATGTAATTTATTGACACTGTATTCTTTAAACGTACAAGGGACGGATGCCCATACTTGTAAAAGCAAACTTATTATATAAAGACCATATTTAATGAGTTAGCACATTCCTGTCAAGTAATACTAGCATTGGCGAAGTTTTTTTCCGACGGCAGCCATGCAACCAACAATCATATCAACAATGAAAGCACTGATGTGTAAAGCACCTATACTGCCTGCCTACAACTCCTAGCCGAAACGAAAGGTCAACTTTCGGTCACGTAATATCTCTGGTTATATCTCACTGCACGATATCGTGACAACGTATTCACATTGGGGAACTATGTCAGATCAGTTGTCGCATTAAAGTGACTGTAGCTGAAAATTTAGATGATTTTTTATTGATATAAACACTTTCTTTGCATACTATTACAAGTTCTTATTCAACCGAAACACAACGAAAAATCAAACTATTGAGCGCGTCATTAATTCTCCAAAAACGCACTGTTATTCTTGACATACATAGTAGTCACACGGATTACAATGTGTAATACTGGTCGAGAACAGCGATACATTTCATATATGTGTCAGCTAATTTGGCAAGCGCTATGTATCGCAACATTCTTCGGGGTTGGAACAATAAAATTAAGTTCACGTAAGAGTACAAGATTAAGGCGGCGAAGAAAGAACATCACGTTTCAGATAATGCCTCTCTTATTTTTAAAATGACAGACCAAACGTCACAAGCAATGTCACTGAACGCAACTAAAATTTCGTAAAACAAAGAAATGAGACTTAGCCAAAATTCCCTTCACTATTTCATGTTATCCCTTATACATTAAATGAGATTAGAAGCTATCTAAAAACAACATTTCAAATGTCGGTGTCACAAAGGTAATCTATAGTCATAATAAATGAAGAGCTTTGATAAATTATGAAAGTTTAGAATTGATGTTGATTTTCTTGTGTCGGTAATTTTATCATTAAGTATAGCCATTAATGTCTTTCTTGTAAGTTATCATTCTGATTCTCCGTATGATTTGAGTTGTTATACTTTAAATTCAGAGAATATGCATGATATGGGTTTATAAATGTAAACTACAACCATCCTCTACAGAGTGTTTCGCTTTACGGATGGTTGAAAGACAATTTGAAATACTTGCAATTTTGTATAAAATGAAATAAAATTAATGTACACAATTCTAATGCTCAGCAGAATCTTTGGCGTTTGCCAGTAGATCAACTCAGGCAAGCAACTTAATCATTTTAGCTCACGTGTTCACACACATGAGCTAATGTCAGCGATGTCTATTTGTCTGTCCATGTGTGTGTGAGTGTGTATCTGTGTCTGTATGTCTGTTTGCACGATGAATTAAAAACGGCTGAAAGGATTCGAGTCAGATTGGTAGTTACTGTATGCTAATTGCAAGAAGTGATTAAAGTTTTGTTAGCGCGGCCTGCAGAGTAATAATGTTATGAACCATCATTATTTTCATATAATGGTTTCCTATCTAGACAGCAATGGCAGTCTTGACCTATATCAATAAATAAGGCTTACTGTTCAAACTTTTAATGAAACTTTTCACAGATGGCAATCTCAGACTATTTTGATCACACTATGAGTGTCATGTCAATTATCAACTCATTTGCATATTTTATGAACGTTTGTTATTAGTGATGTAAGTGAATTTCCTACACCATATTGATGAATTTATTACCGATATTGATCTGATTGATTTCTAAGTGTACTGAGAAGTATCGGGCAGTGTCAAGTTAATAAATATCTTAATTGCATATTTAATAAAGTTTTGTAATAATCCATATAACCCCAAAGTAACTGCACCAAATTTTCTGAAATCTGCTGAATATACTTATCCGACAGATATTTGAACGTGTTATTAAGCATTTAGTAGTATGAAGTTAACGTATGGTTCTTTTTGCATATTAATGAACTTGTAAAATGCAATTAAGAGTTTTATCTATTATCCTGAAATAATTTTCGACGTGTCCGAGGCTAATTGTTACGTAGGTTGTTTATCTCATCACTAAGATTCATGCCAAAGACCACCATTGGCAATAGTAACATAATTAATGAAACCATCTAATTCTTAATGGTAAGTCGATTTGCATACAAATGGGATGCAGGCCATATCCAGGTAAATCCCAAAGAAACGACGTAAATTTAACAAGGATGTTTTTAAGCTTGAATGCAACAAATGTTTGCAATTAAATGATATTAAAGTAAAGAAATTGTTTAATACAAAATAGAGGAATATGCAAATTTCACGTAATGGGTTTACAAAATGTCACAGCGAGTTTTGGATATTTTTTCTGATATGTAAAGTGAATACAAATATTTGTCCTGCGGGTTATATTTATATATAACAATGCAAAGACTTTGCATATATATAATCCAATGGTATTTTCTCTGTCAGACGTCATCGTATACAAGTGTTTTTTCACGGAGCCGTACAACTTCGAGCCAAAGGCAAGAAGTTGTGCGGCACGAGTATACGACGATGTCAAACAGAGAAAAAATCCATGGGATTATATTTAGCACATGAACGGTCTTCATATTTTCTTTTGATGTGGATGGATCAAAATTATTGTAACAAATTGCAAGATATTATCGCGATTTGTGTTTAATTTACGCGAATCACTTTCATTTCATCAAGTAAAGCGGCTCGTCGCGAAGGAGAAGTTCACATGTATAGAGGTACACTTTCATTCATAAATCCGATCAAGTTGAAAAATTGATACATCGAATGATATCTCAACCAATCAGACTAGGGATTCGGTCTCGTGAACGTATCAATCATTGTCTCGCGCTGGACCGGTGCCAAGACAAGTCGGCTATCGATGGACATAGTTTTCGCCATTCTAGCGACGGAAAGCCAAAGTATTTTGAGTTATTTAGAATATTTACAAATATAAGTAAATGCAACAAAACGATCAAAACACCAGTTCTCATTTACAAGTTTACAACCTTGGCGACCCTGAAAGATTTCTTTCGGTGATGCACAGAGAGAGTACGCTATATATAGTGGTAGGTACAGCGCTGCCGTCACCGGTCTCCGCCGGTGCGGTGTCAATTTGTAGATTTCCATCTTGGTCATCAATGTTTTCATCTTCCGGACTTGATGTTTGCCATGACACATATATCGCCTGTGAATACATCTTTTTATGCTACTCGGTGGGAACCCTGTTCTGTTGTGAGTGTCCCGAGTCAACATCGAAATACTTCGAATTCTACTTCGGATAATTAGTCGTGCTGCAGAGCTATCAGCTTTGTGTAAGATGTTTCAACATATTTTGTCGTGTTGGTTTTTTATGTTAATATCGTCTAATAAGTTTTGCATGACAATAATTTTTATAACACGGTTATGATATGTGTGTGAATTTTCTCTTTCTTTTAAAACTGTACAAAATATACCTTGATATACTCAATATTGTACGATGTTGTGGAGAAATCATCAGATTTATAAATTTCCTGAGAGTTGGTATTTCATAATAATATGGTGAAAGAAAACGTTTTCTCAAATCAGTGTAAACAGGACACACCAAACAGAAGTGAAACTCATTTTAAACTTGATGCATATCACATAAAAGGCATAGTCTGTCTTCCCTTGTCATGTTCTCAAATCGACCACTTTCTATGCAGAGATAATGGTTTGAAACTTTGAGTTTACAAAGTGCCCTCTAATATATCAATATTTACAACACACAAATATTTCTCGAAATGTCATCAACGAAAAGATTAAACAAACGAGGAAAAAGTTCAGAACCTTGCTGGACTCCAAATGTATAGTTAATACTATCTGGTGCGCACCAGATATTGTCTAGTGCAAACCAGAAACTTTCTCGTGCGCACCAGATAGTATCTGGTGCGCACAGGATAGTATCTCGTGTGCACCAGTTAATATCTCGTGTGCACGATACTATCTGGTGCGCACGAGATACTATCAAGTGCGCACCAGATACTATCTGGTGCGCATCAGATAGTATCTCGTGCGTACGTGATACTATCTGGTGCGCACCAGATAGCACCAGATAGGATCTCAAGCACACCTGATAGTAAGACTTACGATAGTTTTAGTATATCTAGTGCCCCAGATAAGATATTTTCTCATAAGCACAGGATATTAACACATTATTCTGTAATGAAGGCCACAGGCCTTTTTTACAATACAGAAAAATAATAAGAGACAAACTTTGGGCCTACACATAGACGTATTGGACAATAAAAGAACATTGTAAGTATTGGTGGAAAGGTATATTTACAGTACATTTTCACCATGTACAAAACTGTACAAAATATACCTTGATATATACAATATTGTACGATGATGTGGAAAATTCATTAGATTTATAAATTTCGTGAGAGTTGGTATTCATAATAATATGGTGAAAGTAAACGTGTTCTCAAATCAGTGTAAACAGGGCACATTAAAAAGAAGTGAAACTGATTTTCAACTTGATGCATATCACATAACAGGCATAGTCTGTCTTCCCTTGGTAAGTTCTTAAATTGACCACTTTCTATGCGGAGATAATGGTTTAAGACTCTGAATTTACAAAGTGCTCTCCTAAATATATCAATATTTAAAACACATAAATGTTTCTCGACAACAACATTATTTTATGCAGTCGACAACAACATTATTTTATGCAGTCGATAAGTATACAGCCTGGAGACAGTATCAAGATTCATTTTGTGCTTGTAACTAGACGAGCAGAAGAATTTTGAAGTAACTGAAGTTTACAGAGGTAATTGTCTTCGATACCGAACAGCAAGCTGTTGCAGTAATCGAGACGTGATGTTACAAAAGCGTGCACCTCTATGGCAAAGTTTCTTGGGCACTTGTCCAGATATCTGAGCAGGGAATATTAAACCAAGGTAATTAAAATAAGAAACTAGAAGGCATTTGCAAGCAAAAGCGAAGTTCCAGAGACCAGAGCAGCGGAAGAAACAAGAGAATGTGTGACAAAGATAGGTGCAGAATGAAAGAGTGCTTTGGATTTTAATATTCAGGGCTGATCCCCCATAATACAACTAAAAGCAAGGCAGTCCGGGGAATTACAGTACACAGATTACAAATGCCTACATGTACGGTAAAAACGCAACAGATACATACGGGGGCGACAACGCACGGAAATGTTTATCAGACGACATTCTCGCGAGCCAGAGCAATAATTTTCGCTCCGCTGACCTACGCAAAAATCAATCGCTTGACGGGTAGCGCTGAGTTGTTGCCGTAAAGAGGCGTGTCATTTACGACGATGATCAGACGAGAGGAAACATCGGACCTAGGCCGTTGAAATTGAGCCACATGCATTTTCATTGATTAAAAGCACAGACTAAAACAATTTTCATGGCTATGTCGCTGTTTTCACAAGATACTGACCATTTGATCTTGGAAAGTTGAGTTGCTTTTACGTGCAGCCAACGCATGCCGGTGCATGACAGACAGTACGTTCACTATGAATGCCTAGCTCTGCATGGCAGGGCTGTGTGTTACCGGCGTTAAACGGCCTCCCACCACAGCCCCGCAGACTGATATAGGAAAAACCGCTAGTGGCTCCTCAGAAATACGGCGGGCAGTTTCTCCGCCAAAACAGCCGATTTTGAGTCCAAATTTTGCATTGATCATCGTTTTCGAGCACACCCACCTCGCCTAGGTACACGATGTGCCCAGCCGCGCTTGTAAACTTAGGGAAAGGCTACTTTTCTCTCTCTGTGCGAGCGAGGCGATCGATACGCCGCCATGTTGTCTCATGAGCATTCGGGCGAAACAGTATAGCGCCACGTACGGCGGGTATTTAGAGAAAAATAAAATCAAAAAGCAACAAAAAACAAAGCGAAAGAAAGCTAGAATTATTAATAACTGAACGCAATATGATAGTTGAGCAATGCCAAATAAAAAATAAATAAATAAACAAACAAGAAATGCCCGTAAAACCCGTCCGAGCTGAGCGATGACGTCATAAGCGTGTCGCAATGCATTCTGGGTAATTAAGGTAAAATTTGTGTATAGCATGTTCTATGGTAGTAAAACCGGAAATAGAGAAAGAAAGAAAGAAAGAAAGAAAGAAAGAAGGAAAGTGAGCAAAAACTAACAGTTCCAGAGCTGGTCTCTGGAACTAACTAGTAACTTCCACCTGTGTTCCTTCCAAAGACCATTTTTCATAATTTTTCAACCTCCCTCAATTTCTAAAAACCATAATTTTTGTCTTACTTGCATTAATTTTTTAACTTCAATTTCTTACAGTAATTGCTAAGTTTATCTAGTTGTCGTTTCAACGCAATTACCTTACGGAAAAAATAATTAAATATTCAGCAAATAATCAATACAATAGCTTTAATATTCCAACATACACTTCACTATATAGAGACCACTATTCAGGGTTACTCCAATGTCATCAACAAAAAGATTAAACAAAATAGGAGAAAGTACAGAGCCTTGCTTGACTCCAAATGTATAGTTAATACTATCTTGTGCGCACCAGATACTTTCTAGTGCGCACGAGATACTATCTGGTGCGCACCAGATAGTATCTGGTGCGCACGAGATACTATCTGGTGCGCACGAGATACTATCTCGTGCGCACGTGATACTATCTGGTGCGCACCAGATAGTATCTCGAACGCACGTGATAGTATCTGGTGCGCACCATCTGGTGCGCACGAGATAGTTTCTCGTGCGCACCAGATACTATCACGTGCGCACCAGATAGTATCTGGTACGCACCTGATACTTTCTGGTGCGCACTAAATAGTTTCTCATACATGTCAGTCTGTATCGGCCACCATTGTGGTTCCTACATCAGTACTGAAATTGTCAATGTAGCTTTAACAACTCTTTCCTTTCCATGTACTATCTGAATTTGATTGACAGGCATGCTTTTTAAACTAATCTGAAATTGCATTGTGAACTTTGAAATCATGTTGCTAGGCAATTTTGATGAAACCAGTGAGAAAACATTTATTTGAGCCAGAACACTATGCCTTTAAGGTAGTCAAGTCTACTGATGTTTGGTCAGACCGACATTTTCTTATCAACAGATTCAAAAGCTCATAAAATACTTATTGAAATTTTGCACATCTTCCTACGGTATAGTATTTGTCGAAAGGTACGTTTTCCTAAATAAAATGTGACATCAGTAATTTCTCTCAGTGTCAAACATTCGATATGAATAACATATATTGCCATAAACGATGGAGGAAGTATACTTTCATTTAAAAATCCGACATCGGCAATGTGTCGTTTAATGGGGATTGCTCATACAATGTCAACTGAGTCAGAAAGGATAGTTTCAACATGAAATAAAACATGCATCACATCGATAAATATTTCAGAAACCAGACGTAAATTGAATAGCTTTGTTTTGAATTGAATACACGGATAAAAAGAGTTTAAAACCAAATTTTCTTTAAAAAATGATTGAGGAGATGATATTCCTTCAGTACAATTATTCTTGAGCACTAAGGGTGATTGCTACTCATTGAACAAATTGCAAAAGGAGAACAAGAAAGAGGTTTAACCTTCAAATCGGCAAAGTGTGACTAGGTGAATAAATTGAACTGTCAATGAGATGCAAGCTTGATGAGATGCAATTATCAACATCCGATTTGCTCTGGCAAAAATAAACTTATACAAACTCTACAGTTCCCATTGTTTACCGTCTTTACTTTCTTTACTTTGTTTAGCATAAAGGCAGAGCAAACCGTTCAGTGAGATGATAAACAAGTGGTAGAACAAAGTTCAATATTTGCTTCAAAATTTGCTGCCAATGCTTAAGAAACATAGAAGAAAACCAATATGGCCAACGAATGACCAATCAGAAATTTGGACACCTTAGCTAGGATTTAGAAGGTTCAATAACTATCACGTGCGCACCAGATACTATCACGTGGGCACGAGAAACTTCCTATCACGTGCGCACCAGATACTATCTCGTGGCCACGAGATACTTTCACGTGCGCACCAGATAATATCACGTGCGCACGAGAAACTATCTCGTGGCCACGAGAAAGTATCTGGTGCGCACAAGATAATAATTTTTTTTTCTCACAAAAAAATGTCCCTTATGGGCTTTCATAACATTATTCTTGTGCCGTCTATGTCTCTTTTCCGAACAGTACCTGTTTATTTAGTTTAACTTACGCTGAGGTGTATCTTTCGGGTTTATCGCCAACCAGAATCACTAGGTTTGACGTCGGTTGGCGATCGCCAGGTACGACGCGAGGCGCCGTCCACATTGAGCCTTACAACTCGTCTGTAGTCGCGATGTTACTAAGCCATTAAAACGATTGATGGTATACTCATTCGATTCTTAGAAAAAAGCTAAAGCTAAAGAAATTTCATTGGACATGCCTTCCACGTTTCAATGTCTGGATTTATCGGGTCACCTTTTTTGTAAAAATGCGGTGAGAGCACGTCATCAATCACGACTATTTATTTGAATGACTTTACGAAAGAGGTAAACAATCTCCATATTTGAGTTCCAGTTGGTGACCGAGAGGTTGCAATTCTGCTGTAGGCAGATGATATATTCATTCTTGCTGAAAATGAAGAAAATCTCCAAAAGGCTGTTGAGTGTCTAGAAAATTGGTGTAAGAAAAGGCGTATGGTAGTAAACGAAAACAAAACACAAGTTGTTCATTTTAGAAATAAAAATGTCAGGCTGTCAAATTTTGTTTTTTAAATATGAAGGACGGAATTTAGAAACAGTGTGTCAGTATAAATATGTAGGTGTGGTTTTCAATTAGTTTTTAGATTACGAAGTAACGGCAAAAATATTGTGTAATACAGCAGGAACGGCTTTGGGAGCTGTTATCTCTAAAATCCATAGATTAAGGATTTCCATTACAATACTTTTTTTACTTTGTACAATTCCTTTGCGGGGATATGGGAATTGGGTCCATTTAAAAACTGTGATATAATACAAGATCGAGCATTGAGATATTTCATGGGTGTACATACAAATGCACTAAAGTTGGCTTTAAATGGAGCCATAGGGTGGAATAACCCATATTTTCGTAGAACGCTTGATATGTTAAGTTTCTGGAATAGACTGTTGAATACACCAGACAACAGAATGATGAAATCAGTTTTTCTGTGGAATTACACTTTGCCAGCAAATAAATTGGTCTAACATTATAAAAAGTGTTTTCTCAGAAATTGGCTTTCAAAATAAATTTATGAATCGAGAAACGATAAAATTGAAGGAAGCTCGTGAAATGTTCAGAAACTTTTATGCTAGAAAATGGGAACTAGATGTGCAACAAAAGTCAAAATTAAGAACGTATTGTATTTTCAAAAAGAAATACGGTAAAATGTATTTGACAGGTTGTGTGTCTCCTGCGAAGGAGGGCACACACCCACATAAAATAGAAACAGGGAGATTCAATAATCTTGCAGCGGAACAAAGGCTATGCGAAAGCAATGTTAAATTGTGAAAAGAGTATCACATATGGTTTAAATGAGAAATGGTAGCTTTAAATGAAAAGACATTCCCCTAATCTTCCAACGATTTGAAAATCAATAGATTTTTTTCCTATTCACTAGCACCGGAGAGACTTCAAGGCTTACATGTCCTTAAAAGAAACAAAAACTCAAAATAAAACAATAAAAGCCCAAGGCGTAGAGCCTCTAAAATACAAGTGAACGCAAAATAGACAGTAACACATAACTTTGAAAAGGAAGGGAGAAAATGAGCACCGTGACACTTAATACAGCGCACCTATGTAGATTAAATCATGCTGCAGTATATGTAAAACCTGTCCGCTGGCCAAGACCACGCTGATCTCTGATGCTGGGCAAGAGTGAATTTCAGGTAGTTGGGAAATAGGCTAGGATCCGATTTCATGAATACAAACCCCAAAGCCCTAATGTTTTATCGAAAAACTAAGCTGAATGATTGAAATACTGACAAAAATTACTATCCATGGCTGAACATCAGTATATAATAATTGGTATTGGAGAAACTGCAATGTGCAGCCTGATTGTATTCTTGAAAGAATTTGATCTGTAAACAAAAAGTTTCATCTATAAGAACATCAAAATGTGATGAAACCTGGATGGAATGGTGAGACCCCGTCAAACCTAGTATTGTTAATGCAGACATGTCACACAAAAGACTTATCTCTCAAAAATCATATGACATGAATAACAATGGCATTACACTTTGAGGCGATGTTGAGTTTAAGTAGACAATGCCTGATTTACTTTTCTTCTTGTAATGTCAGGTCACTGAATAACGGCGGGATTTAAATCAACTCGTCAACAAATCAAGTGTATCTATTGTTGGAAAAGTCTTGATAGTAATCTTACACAAGGCTGATACAAATACTTACACGCGTGCATATACATGTGCACGTCATTTTGGATCAAAGATTACTTCGAGTATGTATAACATGACCTTCCGCTGTACTTTCCTAATATGATCAGTTTAGTGTTTCAGTAAAAGCAATACAAAAACTGGTCAAGACGATAGTTAATAAGGATTTCATCAACGTATTTCTTTGGTATCAGGGCTTTGTAGCCTAGCTGTATTGTAATCATTTTAATAAGGTTTTTGCCCGTCACATAAGAAGGGATACTTCTGCTGTAGACAACCAGTAGAGCCTGAGTTGCTCAGGCACGATTGATAATTTACCTGCAATATACAATATTTAGAAAGCTTTTACCTATTATCCCTTGCAGTGTTCTCTGCAGCACTGCATTCACTGCGAAATCATGCCATTATCAATTTTGCAGTATCCAAATTGCAGTCACACATCCTGAACCGCAGTTAGGTACACCTTGATGGTGTCAGAGGTATGTTGTACGGCATTTTTGCATACAATACATCTAGCTATCAGGACTGGGGGAGAAGATGAGTGATTATAATCCGAAAAAGGAACAGACCGTTTTCAGGTTGGGGTTGCCAACACTGACATTACTCCTGTGGTAGACACTCTGAACAGCGAGTAGATCTCAAACAAAAATAATTTGATGCTGACGCCCGGCAAAAGAACATCAACCCGGCAGGTGTAGACCTCTTCAGGGTCAAATAAAAGGGTTAGGAATGCAGAACTATACTATAAGAACTTGAGTCGCAGAATCGACATTAAAGAGAGAAAGGAGCACAACAGAAATTGTCAGGGACAGTATGGGAAAGGCTAAAGACGTTGAGGTCCCAGCAGGGGATGATGATCCACTTGAATTCTAAGCCAATAACCCCCCCCCCCCCCCCACGAAAAGGCAAATCTGCAATCCAGAAATAAAAACTAATAGACTTATCTCTGAGGACATTGGTCTATTGCAAAAATTATTACCTGACTAAGCATAGGGAGTGCACCAGTGGCAAGGAAGGAAAAATACAGACAATCGAGGACAGGTTTGTCGAGTTGAATTAACACTGAGGCGACGGGTTCCCACAAGGCCGATCTCACTTTTCCATGTTTGTCGGTCAGCAGCTGTCAGTTTGAGCAGTTATGGTCTGAACTACCCTGAGCTGACATGTGATCTTTACTGTGTTGATGTATTCGAGGTTCGTACAGCCTAGGAGCCGTATGTAAATGTCGAATACTATTTGCATAACACAAAGTATTTTTATTACGCATTTGAGTGATTACAGACCTGGGAAATCGACTGTTAGCTACTGAGATGCATTTTTCATCGCACACCGACTCACTCTCTGCCAAAACAGGAACTGCTCTGGCTGAGACCTTGTCTTGCGATCGTCCGATGCAATCATGTTGTAACTCGATCTTTACCCCAAACACAAACGTGTTAGACTCAATCATTCACTTCACACAACCAAACACAAAAGTACATCGTACTCACCGATAGTTTGCGAGTGAATGTTTTTTTATTTCCATGTCAACTGTGTAATAAAGGGTTGTAATACCAACAAATGTTCAGTCCGTGCATAGTCAAGTTCTGCGGTCCTCTGCAAATGGCATTCACACATTGTGATCTCGCCAGCACGCTTGTCTGTACGTGGGTGACACAGTGGTAACTGGCAAGTGAGGCAACAGTTGATTGTCTCATGAACACGATTGGGACGAGTTCCATGGCCTACTATCCGTCCTGCACGTCGACACATCACGCAACTACGTCTTCCATGCAGATTGCGACCCATTCGATGACCAACTCTTTCCACATTGGTAGGAATGAGATGTGGTGCCGTTGGACTAGTTCCTCTTGGGGGACATTGCCGAGATGAGAAATTACCGATCAGCTGTTTTGCTACTTGGGCGTGAAACATGAGCTGACGTCTGTATCTCGATCCACTTTGACCGTATCCATGAACTGATGCCATGTTGTGGAAAGCGTTCATGAGTGCCTTGTTCAGCTCGTGGTAAAACACAGCTCTGTGCCACCATGGCGATGATCGACCTGGGGTGTAGTAAGCCACTGTTGATCAGTCAAGTCAACACCTCTGAAGTACTGATTGCACATTACAGCAACGTTCGGGCATATTACTTCAATTCGTTCAAAAGCACCGGTTCTTTTATCTTTACATCGGCGCCTTACTAGTGCCGATTCGGGCTTCGTGCAGAGACTGCCGTGCTCATAAATTTCACCATTTTTGTGTCTTTCCAGGCACATACTGTCATTGCGCCGTCTTGAAATACCGAGAAACTACCACATGGCCATCGCTCTTCATCGTCAGCATCAGGTGGTACGACTTGTGGATCATAGTTTGCGGCATTTTTTATTTCATCAGGTAAACCTAAGGTGTACATCCTGCAGGTTCCCGTGGCAGCAATATTATGCACGTAGAGATGGTCAAACAATGGGGCAGAAGTGTAATATGAGTCCATAATGACATGATGTCCTAACTCATAGTAAGGTCGAATCAGCCGGGAAACAACTTTCCCAGGTCTGTTTCCCCTGAAAACTCGGGGGTCGTCTGCAGCATCAGGATCAAGCGGGTGATGACAGTTATCAGCGACAGGTTGATGGACTTCGTCATTGAAAATGTAACCCGTGGCGCACTTACTGAGAGTGTAAACTCTCATTCCATATTTGTGCGGTTTTGCTGGATTGTAGAGAACATTCTTTGTGTGGCCCGGTAGGGGATGACTCCTTCATCGATTGCCAGTTCGCACATAGGGCTCCGGTGCATTTGGCTGTTTGCATTCACTCGATCAATGACATTTCCTACTTTCAACATCCTATCCCGTTCTCACTTATTTTTTCGGCTGTATACATGGCTGTGTTACGAGCACAGTACGGCTGTGTGCTGTAGTATAAATATCGCATCAGTAGCTTGAAGCGATAACGGGAAAAAGTTCTGTTGACGAAATTATGACCAAAGCAAACATGGTCCGACCAATACAGCTGGATTTCAGGCTGCCAGCAAATTCCGAACAGCACCATCACTCCAATGAATGCTCTCATTTCGACAACTGTCGTCGGTGTCCAGGCCGATCTTTGCCGTTCCCTGGCATTTGCCCTTCTCCTCTGTCTAGTGTAACGATTAGTGCATCGGGTAATGAATCTTATCAGATCCTCGTCGAATATTTGCAAAAAACATTCGACTTCTGAAGCATCGTCTGGCAGCGGGTTGATAAGCCCCGGCTCTGGACCAATGAACTCCGGTAAAAGATGGAAATTACCAGTTCGTAGGTCTGTGTATGGTCTGTTCACAGTACCACCGGCAATACTCGTTTCGTAGTATTCCTGTCTACGCTCTATTTCTTGTTGCATCATGGTTTCTCACTGCCTGTAATATACAAGCGAGAGAAAGAGATGAGCTTTACGAACCAATGTTTGACATCAGCGGCAACAGATGTGCCGTCTAAAATTTCTAATGTTTGCGTACAGTGTAAACACTTTGAGGTCACACGAACGGACGCATGTTTCCCAGGCAGAGAAACAGTAAACACCGCCGATGACAAATAACATTCACTCGCACTTCATTTTTCATATGTATTTCATGATTCTATTCAGATAATAAATTCATGAAATGCATTTTTTCTTTGATATGTAAATAACGAACACCCCAGGTTGCTACACATTGAGGTATTTTCTCACTTTGCCCAATATTTCATGCATCGTTCTCGAGAGAACAGATCGTCTGGTTATTGATAAAAGCTGATGTTCGCATGATCCGACGGCTGAGCGAGGTCGTGCAAACCTTAGTAGAAAGGAAGCAGTCGCCGCAGTGTTAACTTATCCCTGAATTGGTGGCTTACACAAATGAGCTAACACTGCAAACCAAACTCAGGGGCTGTATGTTAAGAGAAACAAAATACTAAGCATAGTTAAGCCCCTCCATTGACTCCTAAGCTCGAGATAGTTCATGAAAGAATGGCTGCAACAAGATGACTGTGAAAGGTTCTGAAGGATCCTGATCTAGAGCTGAAATTGAGGTTGACAGAATTGTTCAAATGAAAAGGGCTCAAGATTGGGGCGGTCATAGCCATCGCAGCAATGGCAATCTCAATGTTTGCTCTTGCTCTGCGAAAAACTCAGTAGTCTGCGAGGTTTGTAAGGCAGTTCCCTGGGTGATAGCCACATGGGGAAAGTATAGGATTTGGCAAAAAGAGAGGTGAAATATATGGGCCAGTGGCTGAAGGAGCTGACTGCAAAAGTGCTGGATTGGGTTAGTACCCATAGGAATTCCTATTCAATGTGTCTTCCAGATTCAACAAACATGTTGTCAAGAGGAAATCAAGCATAGTGATAATGTCTTTTTCGGTATAAAACACTAGCGTTAGTAATATTTTTAACAAAATATGTAGCATTATATGCTAATACTACATATTTGTAATGACGTGAACCATTTTTGTAGAAAAATACTTGGTTGATGATGTTTTTCAGGCGTTCTTTCAAGTTATCAAGTGGTATTGTGGTAACAATGTGGAAAAAATCTAAAGTTTTAATAGACGTTATTTTTGAAACAGATCTTGATTTCAAATTTTCAAAGCTTATCCTGAAACAAAAAACAGATACATATTTCAGATCGCAAGGAGATTTGCATGTAAAATTATAGAACTATGGTGCATGTCTCAGTCTTTACAGATGCCACCAAGCTGGCTGATTATGTTGAAAGAACAGCCGCTGCTTACCGACGCAGTTACAAGTTGATGGGTCAAATCAATATGGGCCTGAACATTGCAAAATGTGTGGTCATCAGTATTGAGCTGGCTCCTCATGTTCCTGCTGGCAGCTGTTGGGGCAGTCGCCCTTTCTAGCATTGTCACCTAGGTCATCCAGATGAACACTGGTATGGCAAGGAAAACTACAAGAGACAAACTGCACTAAATCCTGTACAAGCAGCTGCTTACAGAAATAAGGCAAAGAGTACAAGTCAGCCAGCAACCGGACGACCAAGACCTTACCATTATTAAGGATATCTTTTCAAAGGCAATCGAGATTCTGAGGGGAAGAGCTTTACCCGCCTCTGGACAGGTATATGAAGATACCCAATGGCTATACAGAGGAAGAGAAGCCAGCGGCCACCCAGGCAGAAAATATGCTACTAGATATATAGGCAGAATGGACGACCATCCTGACAGTTTCATGCTCAACAAGGATTTGTGCTAAGTGGTCCTGTTGATAGATAAGGTGCAAGCAGTGCCTTTTGTGATCTAAAGGTGCTAATGATGGTGCTTTAAACTAATGTGACCATGACAGAAAAGTTCACCACCCATCCCAGAGACCAAAGATAGATTCAAGAACAATATCCTTGTCTACAGGAATACAAAGGGTTAGAAGCATGGACTTGTTAGATCAGTCCTCACATGCAGTACTGGCCCCAGCAGATAAACATCACTTTTTGGTGTGCCATCCCAGTTGTCACCTACCTTTCCAAGACCACTTGTTGACCTCCACTTTTCCTCTTAGAGCAGACCCTTCCCGATTTTGCATGTGTATATTACCACCAGACACATCCTCTTTCAGATGGGGTTACAGTTCCTTACAATGGCGCTTTGAACGTTTGGATCAACCAAATGACAAGGTTATTTACTAAGCCCTCTGTCGGGAGTTTGGCATCGGTGACAATGAAGACTTCAGGTACAAGAAAGGGGCAAACGAGGGCCTTAGCAATGGCTAAACATATGTCACCCACATGGGCCCTTGCTAAGCAAAACTGCAAAGTGCATTGGCAAAGACTTTTTTCATCAGCCCTGACAGCATACATTTCTATACCAAGGGCTATTTGGCCGGATTGATAAAAATATGAGGCCAGACAGTAAGAAGGCTCATACTTTTTCTTCAGAAGTGATGAGGCAAAGGGACAGAATAACTTGTTTGTCCCTGCAGGCGGTGGTAGGGTGCAGGCAGCTGATTGACGGAGATAGGCACAGTCAGATTGAACAAAGGCACCAATGTTCATTTCTACTGCATTCTTAGGGCCCAAGCCAGCAATCAGGAGCACCATCCTCCAGGGGATAAGATGTGCAGAACAGACTCGAGACAGAGATCAGAGACTCTGGTAAGCCCACCTTGAACATAATTCTTAAGCTTTGGGGAACCGTAGCAGTGGCTGTTGCGACAAAAGACGTGATTGAGCAGGAAAAAACATTATTCTGAAAAACCCCACTCTTTGAGCATATAGCATGGCAGTGTCATTTCAGGGCGATTCTCAATGTGACCGCCTCCGAAGGCTTTGAAGACTTCAGGTACAAGAGGGGCAAACGAGGGCCTTAGCAATGGCTAAACGTATGTCACCCACATGGGCCTCTTGCTTCATTAAAACTGTGGGTCTCAGGCTTGCTTTGGGCTTGTTTTGGGCTTATCTAAGTCATGCCCAGAGCAGGACTTAATTGCACACAAGTTTGCTGTGTACTGTATCAGGTGTTTGTGTGAAGGTCTCATGTATTCAGTAAAATTCACTTGTTCGAAAGGTATAGGTCTTTTCTTAACAAGTACATGGCCTTAAATTATTCCTGTCATTTGCTATTTAAAATTGTGACACATACAATTTCATATTGCTATGCTTTGACCATGACAACATCAGATATCAATAAATTTGCCTAAACACAGTGCACAATTGAACGCCATCTTTACAAGGTTTGAGATGGCGTTCATTTGAACGCCGTATCAACGAATGCTTGAGATGGTGTTCTATTGAAAGCCGCCTCAAGCATTCTTTGAGACGCCGTCTCAAGCATTCTTTGAGACGGCGTTCAATTTAACACCGTGTCAAACATTCTTTGAGATGGCTTTCAATTGAACGCCGTCTCAAAATTCTTTGAGATGGCGCTCAACTGAACGTCGTCTCAAATATCAATTGCCTGTTTTATTCTTCCAAAAATGTAATTATTTTTTATGACAGAGTTAATGATGCCAGACTGATAATAATATGTGTGCAAAGTCCAAAAAAGATCTGTTTTTGAGAAAGCCGATACAAAGTTATTTTTTGCCTGTAAAATATCTCAGTTCAATTTTTTGTTGTAAATCTGTATTATTTTATTCATTAATTGTTGAATAAAAATGATAGTCAATAAAAATGTGTTTTTGTACTGTCATTTCTTGTGTTTCACTTTTGCAAGTATGTCTTACATCTGAATTTATTTGATGAAATTGTAAATTATTTGGACATATATAAAAATGCGATTTTTGAAATTGCAAATTTTAAAATATATTACATGGACTGAATGGAAATTTTGAATTGTGATTTTTATGTCAATCATTATGAAGAACCTTCAAGCAGCAGAATTTTGCAAACTAAAGAATTATTCAGGAAATTTTTAGCTGCCTGAAGTTATAACCCATAAACTCAAACTTTTGATAACAAAATTTTGCAAAATAGTAGTCAATTACAGTGAAACTAATAATTTATCATGTAAATATCATAACACCTCAAGGTCACAAAATCCCAAAATAGATCAGAGGGTGTTTGATGCATTGTCCGATGACAAGACAAATGAGTTTAAGTTGACACCACACGGAGGCACATGCTTCAACAGTATACGCAGCTTGGTAATGTCGAATCGGCTCAGAAATCCACATTAGATTTGATTTGTTAAGGAGGACTATGACTTATATTGCTCTCTGTGTAGTACGGCATCCAGACGTAATATGTTTACAACTGGAAAAAAAGAGCTGCCAAGCCAAAGAAGGGCGGTTTTAGAAAGCATTAGTTGACAAGTAATCACAGGTATAGGTTTGAATATTTTAACGATTTCCTTTTCCTTCAAATAGTGAAGTTTTATAGAGACATAGAATGTTAATAGTTGTTGTTCACGCAAATAGACCATGTGTTCACGATTGCGATGTAAAACCGTTACCTGAAAAACTTTATTTGTTCAGTCTTCTTGTAATATCTCTCTGATTCTATTAAAATTATGTAACTTCTTCTATGAGTGTATATTTTTCGTTTGTGCAAATTATGGAAAGAGTAACATTCCGAGAACTAGCCTACGAAACTTTTTGAAACTGAGTCCTAAGAATTGTTCCTTTTCAAATTTGAAATCTGAAATGCAAGTAGAGGGAGTTAGAAGACCGATGATAACTGCCGTGACCAATGCGAACGGGAAAGTTGACGAAGTTATAGTCGCTGAAATGTGTTCGTAAACTATATGACAAAGGGGAACATCGCAAACAGGAAAGTTGGCAGGTTGGTTGACCTACAGATACTTAATATGAGTATGGTAGGTATAAGAGTTTCTTTAAACTACACCCAGGCGTTATTGCGTGACATATTTAAAACCCAGGCCAAGATAACATATTACATCAGTGAGATTGTTCAATTGGTATTGTGTTCTGGCAACGCGTTCATATGGAATAATGTGATTAAGTGCCGATTTTCTGTGAAACGACATGAATTTTGCATTATCTATTTATATATTTTGATTTTGAAGTATTAAGTGAAACATTTTTATGTGGTTTCAAAAATTGAAATAGAAGTAATGATTCCTTGAGAAAAATATCAGAAGTATGTTCTATTTTTCTATTTTTATTGACTAACAGAGTTGTGAACCTCTGGAAAAATGAAGACTGGTGCGTCAGCGAAAGTCAGGTATACACATAACGAATGTATGGACGACATAAAGAAGGCACTTGAGGCTGTTATTGATAAGGACATTGTAAACAGTGCAAATTTAGCGGCATTTAAAGTTTACTCTCTAATGATAGACGACATCACGGATATATCAGTGAATTCCACTTGATGATTTACCGTCAATATGTAAACTGTACCGTAATAAAAATAACATTTCCTATCGATGGAAAATTTGCCAGATTGCAATGCACAAGTCATCTACACAACTGTCATTTCTTGTTTCAAGTCGAAAGGTCTTGACCCCAGAAAATTTTAGCTGTAGCTACAGATGCGGGATCGGTTAGGACCAGAACATAAACAGGTGTAACAACGCACTTTAAAGAGAACATAAACCCATATATTATTAGAAATCATTGTTTGGCTCATGGATTGGCATTGCACTGTGGCAATGTAGCATTGTTGATGTGCGTAAAGGTTGAACTTTTCTTTGCGTCGGCTTCGAAAAAAACAACTTATTATTGCGTGCAAAACAAAAATGGTTAATTAAAAATATTTTAAATTCTCAGCTGCTATCACTTCGATATGTGACAACAGACATAACTCCTCAATGTGAATACATTGTCACGATATCATGCAGTGAGAGGAGCGGATATATTACGTTACCGTAATTTGACCTTCGTTTTGGCTATGAGTTGTACGTAGTCGTGTAGACAGTTACACAGAGAAGTGCTTTAGACGGACGTACTCTGTCCTCTTCTGTGTTGAAATAACACTGTGCGTGTCTGCTATTGAACGCGGCACTGCCTCTCTGGCATATTGCCAATTAGCGAGTGAGCCTCGGACACGTCCGACATAATTTAAAGCACAACTGATGCAATTCTGTCAACATTTAATGCGATACCGAAGGATTCAAAGCGTGTGTTGGTTGCTTTCGCCGGCAACGTTCCAAATGCGCATTTTTGCTTAACAGATACACTTTCTGTTTACAACATGCCTACCCTGCGTCTACTTACATGCATACATGTAGAGTCATGATTTCGAACGTTGACGTCTATCTGCCCTGATAGTGGAAACCTTCATAATCGTGTTATTCGCATGTTTATTTGTGACATGTCAGACTAAAACAATTCAGAATGATGATGTCAATGGGAAAACATTCATGGTTAAAAAAATGAAATAGGAGACATAAATTAAACATATCTGCTACGTAAGAGTATCACAAACCATACACCACTGTCCGTAAGCCCGTGTTCAGAACAGTTTCAGTAACACAGAGAGATGAAGGTACATTACTGTCTGGGCGTTAAAGCATTCTAAAAATATGATGTATCGGTCGTAATCTTGTTTTTTTATAAGATATGGCCATATTTTCACTTAGTCCTCGTCTTCCTATAAGAAATACAAACATAAACGTTGTGTGAGCGACCTACCCTGTTTTCTAAAGCAGCGTCAGGGTTAAAACACATTTTATATCTTATTTACAACGTCTCAAATACGCATTCCATAATCAACAAATGTTACTTCCCATTTTACCCGAAAGGAAATATCGCTTGTTTTTCTCCGGTAAACTGTGTTTGATCCTCAATTGATTCCCGCATAAATTAGTGTTTGCTCAAAACCTGAGCAATGTAGCAGAAATACCAGCATTAACACCTAAGCTGTACAACGGATCCTACACTAATCACAAGTATAGCAACAGCAATTTGTACAATCTTTCAGATTCCGAAGGTTCACGAACTTTAATGACTTTTTATACACGATCTTTTGTCAATTTTTTCTTGAGAGCCAGCAACCAGGCTCTAAATAAATTTATTTCTAGTTACACTTCTCATATTTTGCAAACAAATAATTTCAAACTGTACTTCTCATCGTTATTGTTTTTGCAATTTGATTCCCTTTTTGCTAGTTTACGTGATTTATCATGATGATTTGATGTAGACAGGGAAGTGGCTCCATCTAGGGCATGTTCTGCAACATACACCACTGGCTGTGCGATCGCATATCACCGGTGTCAACAACACATGGTTATGGAAGTGCATCACCGTGCAAGCGTTAAAATATCCTAAATAGAGTGTGTTGGTCGTGAGCTTTTTTAAATCATTTATCAAATATTTTGATAATAATATAATAATAATAATAATTATTTCACCATAAGAAATGTTTAACATTTCATGACTGTATGTACAATTGGTGGGGACCATGAAATATAGTTCAGCAGAACTAATCTTCCTTCATGGCCCCAACAAAATATATGAAATAAATAATTTTATATAATGAAGGTATTTAGAGTTGCAAAAATATTATACATGTAGAACAAAATAGGTGCATACTCTGATAATAAATACATAAAGAAATAACTTCAAAAATATTATATCGGAATTGGTGGGGAAAACAGAGCAACAAAGAATATCACAATTTAGGAAAAGGGATGAAATCAGGAAAAAAAAAAGAAACAGTACAACAACATTTATGACTGAAAAATACTTGTTGAAAAGAAATGAAGTCTGACAAATTACGAAGGAAGAAGAACTAAATCAATCAACCATAGAACGGAGGAGGTTTTGTTTCAACTCCTTTTTAAATTTTTGTCTTGATGTTGTCTGTTTAATTGAGGAGGGAAGTGAGTTCCAATGTTTTGCAGCAGCGAACGTAATTTGATTTTGTGTGAGTGTGAGATTATGTTTTGGGATACAAACATTTCCAGCAAGGACTTGACGAGTAGAATAATCATGCACAAGTGGTCGAAAAAATTTAGTGATGTCATGGGAATAACGATTATGTTTTAGATCAAAGACGAAAGTACAAGTTAAAAATTTACAGAGATTGCTTATGTCAAGAATTTTTAGTTGATGGAAAAGTGGATTAGAGTGGGCGCAGAAATCGGAGAAGGATAATGCGAACAATTCTCTTTTGTAACCTATGGATAGGTTCAAGGTGAGAAGAGTAGGTATTGCCCCAGATCTCTATACAGTAGCTAAGATGAGGAAGAATTAAGGTATTATAGAGAAGAATTAGTGTGGATCTAGGGACATAATGACGAATGCGAGATAATATTCCAATTTTAGGTGTGATAATTTTATAACATTATAATATGGGATTTCCAAGAGAGATTAGAGTCAATTAATATTCCAAGATACCTTGCACATGTCACGCCCTTTATCCGAGTGTTATCAATTGACAGATATCCATCTATAGTAACTCTCCTCTGAGGCGTTTTAATTATCATGTAGTTTGTCTTGTCGACATTAATGGTTAGTTTATTACTCTTGCACCAATCATTGACCAGGTTTAATTCAGCATTAATGGAGTTGAGATTAGTATGTTGTGATTTAGTGAATTGGAATAAGTTAGTATCATCAGCAAACAGTCTGAAGTTGAAGAAGTTAGATGTTATTTGATTGTCAATGTCATTAATGTAGATCAGAAAAAGAGTTGGGCCAAGTATTGAACCTTGCGGGACACCACATTGTATTTGTATAGGATGTGAAGTTTCCCCATCTATGACAACGGAATGTTGACGATTTTGAAGGTAGCTCTTGAACCATAAGAGCGGAAGTCCTCTGACCCCATAATGCTCAAGTTTTTGCAAAAGGATGCTATGGTCTATGGTATCAAAAGCCTTTTTAAGGTCGATGAAGATACCAAGAGTTGTGTGACCATCATCAAGTTTGTCAGCTATATCCGAGACAAGATCGGCCAAAGCAAGTTTTGTGCTATGTTTTTTCCTGAACCCATATTGAGTTTCCAGCAAGATGTCATATTTATCAAGGAATGAGACCAACTGGTTGTTGATTAAATTTTCAAAAATCTTGCTGAAAATAGGGAGAATGGAAATGGGTCTATAGTTGCCGACATTCAATGGAGAACCCTTTTTAAAAACAGGAGTAATTCTGGCAGATTTTAGAGCACTGGGAAAAAGTCCATGTACAAAAGATAAATTAATAATATGTGCAAGTGGGCGGGAAATATAATCAACAGCATGTTGGACCAAAAGAGGGTGAATGAAGTCATACCCGACAGCTTTCTTTGAATCCATCCCTTTGATTTCATTGGCAATATCATCTTCGACAACAGGTCTCAAGAAGAATGAATCAGCATGATTTCCTTGCAAATACTGACTGAAATTTGTGGTTGTGTGTATTTTAGATGCAAGGTTTGGACCAATGTTTGTAAAATATTCACAGAAAATGTTGGCAATCTGAGAACTCTCAGTCACTAGTCAGGCGGTCGTCGATTGGTGGAACCTGCACAGCTTCGGCTTGAGCGGCCATCTTGCGGCTACGCTTCGGTTCTGAGTTCAGTGGCTTGGTCTCACTGTCAGTACTTGAGCTCAATTTCTTTTTCCTGGGCTTCTTACTTGGCATTAGAAGTCACGCTCAGTACCAGTCAATGGAAAATAACGATATTGTCTTAGTCATCCCATAAGAATTACAAACTAAGACGTTTGTGACCGACCTTTCCTGTTTCCTGCAGGTTTGTCAATGTAAACACACATTTTATGGTCAATTTACAACTTTTCAAATACGCAGACCATCAGCAACCGCTTTTATGTTCTCATTTTACTTGTATGGAAATATCACTTGTTATTTGCCACTTTGTTCCTCAATTGATTTCCTTATAAATTAGTGTCTGTCGTTAGGCTCTTCAAAGGCGGGTGCAGAACCTAAAGCTGTACAACGGATCCTACTTTAATCAAATGCATAGCAACGGAATTTTGTGCAAAGTTTTGTGGAAGTTCACGAACTCTAATGACTTTTTGTACTCGATCTTTTGTCAACATATCACGACAGTTTTCACCTGGGCACCCATTTATGACTAGCTACAAATACGACTGGAACTAATTTGGGATAATTGGATGGTGAAGGTCATTTTAACCCGCATATGTAAGCTTATCTGCTTTTCATTTTATGTTACACACTTGTTTTTATGAGTAATTTGTCATATTGCAACATTCAGCTTTATGGCACATAACACTTTTGAGAAATTTGTATAATATAAAGATCCAATTATCCCAAATTAATTTGAATCGTGTTTACACTTTTCATATAGTGCAAAAAAACAATTGCAAACATTAATTTTCTCATCGTCATTCTATCCTCTTTTTAATTCCATTTTGCTAATGTACGTGATCTATCATGACTATTTGATTTTTTCCTGAGTGAAAACAGGTTAGTGACTCTATCTAGGGCATGTTCTGCAACATACACCCCTGGCTGTGCGAGTGCATATCACCGGTGTCAGCAACACAGGACTACGGAAGTACATCACTGTCGAGGGACTGCAATCTCTGCAATTTTTCAGTTACTGGAACGTCACGAAATTTAAGTATGTTTTTCTACTCGATCGCTAGCATCTGGGCACTAGTTTTTTTAGTAATACTTCTCATATTGTGCAAAAAAGTTCAAAGAATACTTCTCTTTGTCAGAACTTCTGCTTTGTCAATCCATTTTTGCCAATTCTGTGATATATCACTTGTTGTATATCTGAGTCAAAACAGGGAAGTGCCTCTGTCTAGGACACATTCTGCAACATACCTTGCTCATGTTGTGAAAAAATTATTTTTCAATTCCAGACCTGGATTAGCTTCAAAACCAAATACTGTAGATATCACTGATGTACGATGCACCAACAGGATATAAAACAATATAATAATAATTTTTCAATCGTGCTCGACTCACAACAAAGAGTAGCCAGTTACCTAGTGAAAAAGTACGGACATAACTACTCAGCAAAATTCCCACTCTTAATAAAGAATGCTTCAATAAGCGAGTTAAGTTGATACATTTTTTCTGACTACGACCCCCTCCATACGCTGTACAGTTCATGAAGCAATCACGCTCGTACACCCACTATCGAAAAAATGAATACATCGCTTAAACCTGATGAACGGCAGCCTGTCTACCAGCAGAGCTATCAACGAAGGGTAGACGAGGGGTAGTTTCAATCGGGTTCGAACTCAAAACATACGGCAGCTGGTCATCTAGCGGAGAAGCCAAAGACAGAACCGCTCGGCAAACTCCCAATTTCAATAAAGACTGGTTCAAAAACAGAGCTAATTTGTTACAATGTTTCTGACTGCGACCCCTCCACACGCGTTAGAGTTCATGAAGCACTCGCGCTCATGTACTCACTCACACATAGCACACGAACTTTGTTGAAACAGTGAATACATTGCTTAAACTGGGTCAAAGCCAGTCAAAGCCGACGACCATATGTCCCGTACGAGGAGGAGGAGTGATCTATTTTCCTCACTGAGTTCCACAGTCCAGAGTCATGATTTTTACCGTTTTCACTGTTGTGTTCCTTTTTAGCTCTGCTGTTATAATATTGGATTTTTTGAAATTTTCATGCTCTCGTGTTCTCAAATAAAAACAGTTCTGTCATGCAAGTTATTACTGGCGCGCGAGCTAATGAGCGTACCGCTGTACCGTGTGTGACTGGGACGTTAAAAGTAAGCAAATTTTCAGGGGTTTGTAGCAATTTTATTTCAACAATCGCGCGCGTTCCACTCATATCGCGCGTGCCGCATCCCTCAAAATTTACCATAGAATTAGTTTATACGGACGATTAATGGAGGGAGGTGTATAATAATAGGGTTTTTTTTGTACACAATACACAAGATAACTTGAAAAGCAAAAGACAAAGTCAAACAGAGTTCCTCTGCATCACTCTATGTTAACTAAAATAAGCAAATCCTACATTGTAATTATGATCACGTTTATCCGTTGTGATATGTATTTGTTTCACCTTTTCTGATATTCCATTCAGTCATGGCATCGTCTTTTCAGAAAGGCACCATGTTATGAAATGGGAAAGTTCACTACGGGAAAAATCATGTTCGTAATTATGTGGTAAATATGAAGAATATGTGCAATATATTTTCGTAGTATTTTGAACACTTGACATTGACAAAATGTTATCTGGAGCATAAATGTGATTAAGACACTGAATTCACACAGTGTTATCTCCGAAGCTTATTCTGCACATGTCGAGAAAAACACCAATAAGGTATAATCAGTCAGGCCTGTGATATCAGTGCTTCAGCACCTGTACTGTCGGGATAGTACGGTGTGGCTAATGGTTTACTGATTATACACTTACGTAGGTGAAATATTTATTCTCTGACATTTGGGGTTTGAAAAGTGTTGAGGGAGTATGATATACAGCAAGCAATTTAATTTTGTTCACACTTTGCTGAGGAAACAAGAATTAATTCTCTTTTGTAATAAAGAATTAACCAGATGTGAACAGAATGTGCTCACGTGGTTTTCAACAGGTTCATTACATAGTGGTACGCTTCAGAGAACAATCAGATATCTGTCAGAGCATTATATGTGCAGGTTCATTAACTTTCGCACAGTACTCTCGGAGTTAAATCACTAATTACAAAGTTCATTGAATATGCAAATGAGCTTTTATTAACATGGCAATGCTTAATTCTTCATTAATTATCTATCAGATCAACATCTGTAGCACGTTCATCAAATGTAATGGTGTAATTCGTACTAATATCACTAATTACAGAGTTCATTAAATATGCAAATGAACTCTTAATTAACATGACAATGCTCAATTCTTCACGCGACAATTAAATATTTATCAGATCAATATTTTTGCGGGTTTCATCAGATTTGGTGCCAAAATTTAAGTGTATATCAGTAATATAAAGTTAATTATATATGGAAATGAAGCTGTGATAAACTTCACACAGAGAAAGGACAATACCTGGCAACGTACGTACTGTCCATGTTTAAGAAATAAACGGTTTTCTTCGAAGACTTTGTGCCCCTACTCTTTCTTTCGGTAGGTCTGTCCTCTCTCTTACTATCCCCCAAAGGAGACGCTTTGTTGGTGATTTATGCCGATCTTATAGACAAGATTTTACAGCACTTACGTAGCCTAAAGAACAATGTGCATTATTTTTAGCTGAAATATCATGAGAGAAAATACCTAGTCTTTCATTTATTTTCCATCAAGATAGTATGCGCCTCGAAAATAAAGACTTAAACTTTTGCTCAAACTTTCCTCAAGGAATCTTTCAACTATCCTCTTTTCAAATGACGAATAAAACTTGGGCGTCACCGTACAATTTTGGGTAAAATATTTACCCAATATTTACCAATATCTGAAATTCCAAAATGGGCGCCTCGCCCGTTTAAACTCTATGGAAAAAAATAAAATTATAAAAATAAAACTTTGATTTCGAAAAACTAAGACGGTGAAACGTTTTCCTACTCCATAATTTTAAAATGTGGTAGATTAGAATAGAATTGTAAATGTTTCAGAGTCTGACTATCTGTCCCCGATGCGCATTCTACCTTAAGTGATATACATACGGCTAGTTTTCTATCGGGTTCGAACCCACATGTTAAAATACAAATTGAAGATAGGAACGACGACACAGATAGTGCCGCGCAAATGTACACAAAACTACGGAAGGGCGTTGTGTGAAAGAATATTATATTGGCATGTCTGTCTTTGGTCACATACGCGCCAAATATTATTATAGCAATTTTATCCCTGGCGTGACTGTACAGCTGATACATATATTTACAAGATTTCGAAAAACGTATTTCATTACCCTATTTCATGTGTTCGTGGTTCACTTTTTCGCGCACATCTGTGTTAAACAAACAGGGCCCTGTTACAACTGATAACGTAGTAACTAACCGATAACGTATCAAACCCGATAACGTAGTAAAAATTAACCGATAACGTAGTAAATCAACCGATAACGTAGTAACGAACCGATAACGTAGTAAATTTTTCTAACCGATAACGTAGTAAAAATTTACCGATAATGTAGTAATTTTTCCTAACCGATAACGTATCAACAAATTTACCGATAACGTATCAATGAACCAATAACGGATTAAATCAACTGATAACGTTGAAAAGTTAACCGATACAGCATCAAAACAACCAATAACGTATAAATTAACTGGTAATATCTGATTAAGCGATTAACGGGGAGCGATAGATTGATCGATATATAGATAGATAGATATTAGATAGGTAGATAGTACTTGGGCAAGATTGATTGCTATCTTGATTCATCACACTACCAATTTGGTTTTAAGCCCTCTCATTCTACTGACATGTGTGTATTTGTTTTGAAAGAAATCATTAGTTATTATAGGAAACGAGGTAGCAATGATATTATTACGTTTATGGATGCTTCTAAAGCATTCGATCGAGTTAATCACTGGACACTGTTTAAAAAGCTGATCTCTAGAAATGTACCAATTCTTTTCGTAAGGTTTCTCCTTATCTGGTACAGAACTCCGAATATTTGTATTCGTTGGGCCAATTGCCTATCTGACAGTTTTACAGTAGTCAATGGTGTTAAGCATGGGCGCAGTTTTATCTCCGAAGCTTTTCATCTGAGTACAAGACTAGTACATTCAAAAGTTGGATGTAACATAGGTGGTGTTTTCATAAATCACTTGATGTGCGCTGATGATATCTGTTTGATCAGCCCTTCTGTCAAGGGAACTCAAAAACTGGTTGACATATGTAGCCACTATGGCGACCTGCATGACATTACTTTTAATACGAAGAAAACACAATGCATGTGTGTCATTCCAAACGCACTCAGATTGTATACACTCCATCTGTTTATCCTAATCGTATGAAAATTATATTTGTAGCAAAGAAAAAAGCAAAGAAAAAGCATCTTGGGTATTTGTTGATGGAACAGTTTAGTGATAATGATGATATTGAGCGTCAAAAGAAAGCATTATATGTATCTGCAAATATGCTCTTGAGGAAATTTTCTTTATATTCTGTGACTGTAAAGTGTAATATCAATTATATGGTGGTAATCTGTGGGTTAATTATACTGCTGGTGTCTTGAAAAAAGTGAAAGTTGGTTACGATAATGCAGCTCGCATTTTTCTGGGCTATGAGAGACGCAGTAGTGCAAGCTCTGTGTTTGTTTCTAATAAGATTGATAGTTTTGATGCTCTTTTACGAAAGCAAATGTATAGTCTGATGAAAAGAATATCTTACAGTGAAAATACAATTGTAAGAATGGTTAATGATGTACTGTTTTACAGTTCTGACTTGCGTAACCTGTGGAGAAAGTCGATCTTTCATGGTTAGTGAATGAATTTATATATGGATAGTATATCCAACACCAGTTGTATTTTTGTATCACAGTATCTGTATTTCCTTTGTGTAATTTATATGGACGAATATAGTCCGAAATAAACTAGTACAGATAGATAGATAGATAGATAGATAGATAGATAGATAGATAGATAGATAGATAGATAGATAGATAGCTAAATAGGTCGATCAATGTATCGATAGATAAATCGATCACTCAATCGACAGATCGACATATCTATCCATCGATGGTTGATAGATGGTCGGTCGATCGATCGATCAATTGATCGATAGATAAATTGATGGTCTTATCGATCGATAGAACGAAGGATCTATCATTTCGATAGAAAGATAGATCAATCAATCGATAGATCGATCAATCGATTCGATAAATTGGTCAATAGATAGGTCGATCGATAGATTGATTTGATATCACTTTGTCTCGTACTTAATTTTCTTTTCTTCTATTTATTTTTTCCGTTAAGCGTAAACTGTTACAAATTTCTGCAGCAAATTAACCGTGTTTCGACTGTTTTCATGATAGTACGAACAACTAAGTTGAAGTCAATATTGTCAAACTACTGGAATTGGTTTGGGAAGTTGTTTCTAGTCTTGCTACAGTAGCTATACAGTTTAGTTCTAGTTGGGTAAAATTCAAAGAGATAGTATAAGTACTGATAAAACAAAGGCAGGGGAATGAGGGGCTGTTGGTTTACACAGAGAACCCTACCGAGAAATAAAACTATTATGTGTATCGGCTATAATTCAGAAAGAAAGTATGGTTGTAAAAGCAAGATGAGAAACAACTTTCCAATCCCATTCCAGTAGTGTAGCAACATTTAGATCAAGTTAGTCGTTCGTGCTGCAACAAAAGTTATACAGGCAAGTCATGGAAATACTTTGCTTCGCATGAAAATGTGATTATCACAAAACATCTTTAAACAAAGTAATCGGACCAGCTGCAAAACGGACTAGAAGACCTTTTTTCCTTTGGGACTTTTTTGGCTCTATCTAACCAATTGCAATACCGCAATCACCGACAGCCAACATCGCAAATTTCGCACACATATTGGATACGTCACCAATAGAAATAACTGCGTGATTAGTGATTAACCAAAGAATATTAACGATTTATTCGTACAATTGACGATTTTTCATGTTATTGAAAATCTCCATCGGCTGTATTTGAAAAGGGTAAGCATATCAGTGATTGATATGCAGGAACCTAATATAAATGTATGAGTGAACTCTGGTAAGGCCAAGAAAAATAAAAAGTTTGTTTCTCATCCTAGACATATTACAAAAATGATGCGGTGACGCGGGGTTTTTTCTTCTCAATTACTTTTTTTTATTTTTCAACCAAAAAAAACGCGCAAAAACATGAAAACGACATAGGAATGCGCAGAGATAAATGCACAGCAGTGTTGCTTTAGTATTTTTGTAAAGCAACAGTTCTGTGGTTTGACTTTTAGTGCAGCAATGCACAGTTTTGACAGATTAATATAACACTGACATATGTGTACAGTTCTGAATGAATTTTTTAAAATTTTTTAGTGTCAGTTATTTTGTTTACAATTCTGTTTTACACAGCACTGTGTTATGCACTATCGTTGCGTATTTTCGTTTGTTTTCATTTTTTCCTCATGAGCAGAAAAAAAGTTGACGCGGTTGGTCTGAATTGACGCGCACGAGGATGAGAAACAAACTTTTATTTTCTTGGCCTAAGCTTTTTCTTTTCTATCAGCACTATATACGACTACTCAATGATTTTGCGATGCCTCCGTAATCCTACTTCAAATAAGATGTGACTTGACGTGAATCACGATAGAAAGGATAAAAAGGAAAGAAAAAGAAATATGTTGTCTACAAAATCTGTTGGCTTGCTTACAGGAGTAACTTGCAAAATTAATGAATTTTGATTATAAGGAACTCAATTGAACAATGAGTCCAGATTTACCTGCAATTCAGTCCCAGAATGAGAGTTACATTGTAAAGACATATTGCCATTTTGATATTAGTGACGTCTTAAGTAACGGAATTTTATAATCGGCCATGTCGTAAACGTTTTTCCAGGTCCTCCCGACTTGAAAGTGTGTCAATAAAGACACTCACATGTGTGTTGTATCTTTAATTAATCCTCCAGGAATATTTATTAATTAGTTCGTATTTCCAAAATTGATGAAATTCGATTCGTGATGCCTGAGTAATATCACGGAAACAGTATACTCAAAGTATATGTAACTCTGAAGGTGTAACGAAAAATACAACACTCATTTATGTTCAGTTAATTTCCATTTATTAATACTTTATTGGTCGAATGATAATTTATTTGTGACTTGATCAGTTGATCGGAATCTTTACTCTTTGACTTCACTAGGTCAATGGTTGATTTGATACATAATTGGTTGATTTGATACGTCATCGGTTAATTTGATACGTTATTGTTCACTTGGCTACATTATGGGTTGATTTGATACACTATCTCTCTATTTATCTATCCGTCGATCGATCTATCTATCCATCGAAATATATATATATATATATATATATATATATATATATATATATATATATATATATATATATATATATATATATATCAATCGTTCTATTAGTCGAGCAATCGATAAATTCATTCAATCATTCAATCGATAGAAATATCGATCGATTAATAGATCAATGCATCGATTGATCAATCAGTCGATCTATCGATTGATCAATGGATTGATCGCTCGATCGAGGATAGATCTATCCCTATGAATCTATTACCGTGAATCACTTGATCCAATACATCATCAGTTGATTTGATACGTTATCGGTAAATTTGTTGATACGTTATCGGTTAGGAAAAATTACTACGTTATCGGTAAATTTTTACTACGTTATCGGTTAGAAAAATTTACTACGTTATCGGTTCGTTACTACGTTATCGGTTGATTTACTACGTTATCGGTAAATTTTTACTACGTTATCGGGTTTGATACGTTATCGGTTAGTTACTACGTTATCGGTTGTAACAGGCCCCTCTTCCGTGATTTTTGAACAGGCACGGGCACGAATGTTCCCGAGAGTGCCACCACCGTGGTCTAACGAGTGAGTGTTGGCAATTTCTATATCGAAAGTTGATCATAAAAACGCAGTTGAGGATTAAAATATATGAAAAAATAATGATAATTACACTATGACGACGGAATCTGCAATTGTGACTTTGATAACAAATTCTCTATGAAAGTAATTTACTCGTGCGACAATTGTAGCTTCAGACTGTGCTTGTCAACTCAACGGGGCGATATATTTGACATAATGTGGGTCTAGGACTAGTGAGCTTCTGCACAATTTTAGTTGAAGGATAATTGTACCTAAAAATGACGATTTAATTGTCAGAAACTAATCAAAACTAATAACTGTAGAATATCAGTAGAATGACGACTGCACTTTTATTTTAAGTAATTCGTCAAGTATTAGAATTGTATACTTTGACTTTATTAAATTTAATTCAAAGTTGAAAGTCTTATAAAATTCTCTTCAAACCATCCGTAAAGTTAAACACTCTTTAGAGGATGATAGTGGTTTTCATAAACTTGGCTTCTCTGAATTTTATGAATCACAAGGCAAAACAATGGGAGAATTCCAATAACATCGTACAAGAAAAATTACTGACACTAACTCACCATCAATTTGATAAATTAAAAATTCATTCAAGCTCTTCATTTTTTATGACTATAGCTTGATGTATTCTTAGTGCCAGTATTTGAATTTTTAATCATTGTCCTCTAGTCCTTAAATAATGTAGGAAAATCTTGGTTATGTTTATTTCCTTGTTTTACGAAATTTTAGATACATTCAGTTTACATTGCTTGTGACGTTTTACCTATTAAAACAGAAATCCTGTCATCTAAAAGCCAAGAAAGACATTATCTGAAACGTTCTGTTCTTTTACCGCCACTTAAATTTTCTACTTTACTGTGGACTTCATGTTTTTGTTCCAAACCCGAAGCATGTTGAGATACTCAGTGCTTGCCAACTCAGCCATCACATGTATGAACTGTATCGCTATTTTGGTAAGTAGTACAAGTTTAGTCCTTGTGACTATTATGAAATATCAAGAATAACAGTGCGTTTCAGTAGCATTGTTGATGTGCGTAAAGGTTGAACTTTTCTTTGCGTCAGCTTCGAAAAAAAAAACAACTTATATTGCGTGCAAAACAAAAATGGTTAATTAAAAATATTTTAAATTCTCAGCTGCTATCACTTCGATATGTGACAACAGACATAACTCCTCAATGTGAATACATTGTCACGATATCATGCAGTGAGAGGAGCGGATATATTACGTTACCGTAATTTGACCTTTCGTTTTGGCTATGAGTTGTACGTAGTCGTGTAGACAGTTACACAGAGAAGTGCTTTAGACGGACGTACTCTGTCCTCTTCTGTGTTGAAATAACACTGTGCGTGTCTGCTATTGAACGCGGCACTGCCTCTCTGGCATATTGCCAATTAGCGAGTGAGCCTCGGACACGTCCGACATAATTTAAAGCACAATGATGCATTTCTGTCAACATTTAAGGCGATACCGAAGGATTCAAAGCGCGCGTTGGTTGCTTTCGCCGGCAACGTTCCAAATGCGCATTTTTGCTTAACAGATACACTTTCTGTTTACAACATGCCTACCCTGCGTCTACTTGTATGCATACATGTAGAGTCATGATTTCGAACGTTGACGTCTATCTGCCCTGATAGTGGAAACCTTCATAATCGTGTTATTCGCATGTTTATTTGTGACATGTCAGACTAAAATAATTCAGAATGATGATGTCAATGGGAAAACATTCATGGTTAAAAAAATGAAATAGGAGACATAAATTAAACATATCTGCTACGTAAGAGTATCACAAACCATACACCACTGTCCGTAAGCCCGTGTTCAGAACAGTTTCAGTAACACAGGGAGATGAAGGTACATTACTGTCTGGGCGTTAAAGCATTCTAAAAATATGATGTATAGGTCGTAATCTTGTTTTTTTATAAGATATGGCCATATTTTCACTTAGTCCTCGTCTTCCTATAAGAAATACAAACATAAACGTTTGTGAGCGACCTACCCTGTTTTCTAAAGCAGCGTCAGGGTAAAAACACATTTTATATCTTATTTACAACGTCTCAAATACGCATTCCATAATCAACAAATGTTACTTCCCATTTTACCCGAAAGGAAATATCGCTTGTTTTTCTCCGGTAAACTGTGTTTGGTTCCTCAATTGATTCCCGCATAAATTAGTGTTTGCTCAAACCTGAGCAATGTAGCAGAAATACCAGCATTAACACCTAAAGCTGTACAACGGATCCTACACTAATCACAAGTATAGCAACAGCAATTTGTACAATCTTTCAGATTCCGAAGGTTCACGAACTTTAATGACTTTTTATGCACGATCTTTTGTCAATTTTTTCTTGAGAGCCAGCAACCAGGCTCTAAATAAATTTATTTCTAGTTACACTTCTCATATTTTGCAAACAAATAATTTCAAACTGTACTTCATCGTTATTGTTTTTGCAATTTGATTCCCTTTTTGCTAGTTTACGTGATTTATCATGATGATTTGATGTAGACAGGGAAGTGGCTCCATCTAGGGCATGTTCTGCAACATACACCACTGGCTGTGCGATCGCATATCACCGGTGTCAACAACACATGGTTATGGAAGTGCATCACCGTGCAAGCGTTAAAATATCCTAAAATAGAGTGTGTTGGTCGTGAGCTTTTTTAAATCATTTATCAAATATTTTGATATTGTCTTAGTCATCCCATAAGAATTACAAACTAAGACGTTTGTGACCGACCTTTCCTGTTTCCTGCAGGTTTGTCAATGTAAACACACATTTTATGGTCAATTTACAACTTTTCAAATACGCAGACCATCAGCAACCGCTTTTATGTTCTCATTTTACTTGTATGGAAATATCACTTGTTATTTGCCACTTTGTTCCTCAATTGATTTCCTTATAAATTAGTGTCTGTCGTTAGGCTCTTCAAAGGCGGGTGCAGAACCTAAAGCTGTACAACGGATCCTACTTTAATCAAATGCATAGCAACGGAATTTTGTGCAAAGTTTTGTGGAAGTTCACGAACTCTAATGACTTTTTGTACTCGATCTTTTGTCAACATATCACGACAGTTTTCACCTGGGCACCCATTTATGACTAGCTACAAATACGACTGGAACTAATTTGGGACAATGGATGGTGGCGTAAGGTCATTTTAAGCTGCAAATATAAGCTTATCTGCTTTTCATTTTAAGTTACACACTTGTTTTTATGAGTAATTTGTTAAATTGCAACATTCAGCTATACTTTTGAGAAATTTGAAATATATAAAGATCCAATTATCCCAAATTAATTCCAATCGTGTTTACACTTTTCATATAGTGCAAAAAAACAATTGCAAACATTAATTTTCTCATCGTCATTCTATCCTCTTTTAATTCCATTTTGCTAATGTACGTGATCTATCATGACTATTTGATTTTTTCCTGAGTGAAAACAGGTTAGTGACTCTATCTAGGGCATGTTCTGCAACATACACCCCTGGCTGTGCGAGTGCATATCACCGGTGTCAGCAACACAGGACTACGGAAGTACATCACTGTCGAGGGACTGCAATCTCTGCAATTTTTCAGTTACTGGAACGTCACGAAATTTAAGTATGTTTTCTACTCGATCGCTAGCATCTGGGCACTAGTTTTTTAGTAATACTTCTCATATTGTGCAAAAAAGTTCAAAGAATACTTCTCTTTGTCAGAACTTCTGCTTTGTCAATCCATTTTTGCCAATTCTGTGATATATCACTTGTTGTATATCTGAGTCAAAACAGGGAAGTGCCTCTGTCTAGGACACATTCTGCAACATACCTTGCTCATGTTGTGAAAAAATTATTTTCAATTCCAGACCTGGATTAGCTTCAAAACCAAATACTGTAGATATCACTGATGTACGATGCACCAACAGGATATAAAACAATATAATAATAATTTTTCAATCGTGCTCGACTCACAACAAAGAGTAGCCAGTTACCTAGTGAAAAAGCAACGGACATAACTACTCAGCAAAATTCCCACTCTTAATAAAGAATGCTTCAATAAGCGAGTTAAGTTGATACATTTTTTCTGACTACGACCCCCTCCATACGCTGTACAGTTCATGAAGCAATCACGCTCGTACACCCACTATCGAAAAAATGAATACATCGCTTAAACCTGATGAACGGCAGCCTGTCTACCAGCAGAGCTATCAACGAAGGGTAGACGAGGGGTAGTTTCAATCGGGTTCGAACTCAAAACATACGGCAGCTGGTCATCTAGCGGAGAAGCCAAAGACAGAACCGCTCGGCAAACTCCCAATTTTCAATAAAAACTGGTTCAAAAACAGAGCTAATTTGTTACAATGTTTCTGACTGCGACCCCTCCACACGCGTTAGAGTTCATGAAGCACTCGCGTCATGTACTCACTCACACATAGCACACGAACTTTGTTGAAACAGTGAATACATTGCTTAAACTGGGTCAAAGCCAGTCAAAGCCGACGACCATATGTCCCGTACGAGGAGGAGGAGTGATCTATTTTCCTCACTGAGTTCCACAGTCCAGAGTTCATGATTTTACCATTTTCACTGTTGTGTTCCTTTTTAGCTATGCTGTTATAACATTGGATTTTTGAAAATTTTCATGCTCTCGTTTCTCAAATAAAAACAGTTCTGTCATGCAAGTTATTACTGGCGTGCGAGCTAATGAGCGTACCGCTGTACCGTGTGTGACTGGGACGTTAAAAGTATGCAAATTTTCAGGGGTTTGTAGCAATTTTATTTCAACAATCGCGCGCGTTCCACTCATATCGCGCGTGCCGCATCCCTCAAAATTTACCATAGAATTAGTTTATACGGACGATTAATGAAGGGAGGTTTATAATAATAGGGTTTTTTTTGTACATAATACACAAGATAACTTGAAAAGCAAAAGACAAAGTCAAACAGAGTTCCTCTGCATCACTCTATGCTAACTAAAATAAGCAAATCCTACATTGTAATTATGATCACGTTTATTCGTTGTGATATGTATTTGTTTCACCTTTTCTGATATTCCATTCAGTCATGGCATCGTCTTTTCAGAAAGGCACCATGTTATGAAATGGGAAAGTTCACTACGGGAAAAATCATGTTCGTAATTATGTGGTAAATATGAAGAATATGTGCAATATATTTTCGTAGTATTTTGAACACTTGACATTGACAAAATGTTATCTGGAGCATAAATGTGATTAAGACACTGAATTCACACAGTGTTATCTCCGAAGCTTATTCTGCACACTGTCGAGAAAAACACCAATAAGGTATAATCAGTCAGGCCTGTGATATCAGTGCTTCAGCATCTGCCCTGTCGTGATAGTACGGTGTGGCTAATGGTTTACTGATTATACACTTACGTAGGTGAAATATTTATTCTCTGATATTTGGGGTTTGAAAAGTGTTGAGGGAGTATGATATACAGCAAGCAATTCAATTTTGTTCACACTTTGCTGAGGAAACAAGAATTAATTCTCTTTTGTAATAAAGAATTAACCAGATGTGAACTGAATGTGCTCACGTGGTTTACAACAGGTTCATTACATAGTAGTACGCTTCACAGAACAATCATATATCTGTCAGATCATTATATGTAGCAGGTTTCATCAACTTTCGCACAGTACTCTCGGAGTTAAATCACTAATTACAAAACTTCATTTAATATGCAAATGAGCTTTTATTAACTTGGCATTGCTTAATGCTTCATTAATTATCTATCAGATCAACATCTGTAGCACGTTCATCAAATGTAATGCTGTAATTCGTACTAATATCACTAATTACAACGTTCATTAAATATGCAAATGAACTCTTAATTAACATGACAATGCTCAATTCTTCACGCGACAATTAAATATTTATCAGATCAATATTTGTAGCGGGTTTCATCAAATTTGGTGCCAAAATTTAAGTGTTATATCAGTAATATAAAGTTAATTATATATGGAAATGAAGCTGTGATAAACTTCACACAGAGAAAGGGCAATACCTGGCAACGTACGTACTGTCCATGTTTAAGAAATAAACGGTTTTCTTCGAAGACTTTGTGCCCCTACTCTTTCTTTCGGTAGGTCTGTCCTCTCTCTTACTATCCCCCAAAGGAGACGCTTTGTTGGTGATTTATGCCGATCTTATAGACAAGATTTTACAGCACTTACGTAGCCTAAAGAACAACTGTGCATTATTTTTAGCTGAAATATCATGAGAGAAAATACCTAGTCTTTCATTTATTTTCCATCAAGATAGTATGCGCCTCGAAAATTAAAGACTTAAACTTTTGCTCAAACTTTCCTCAAGGAATCTTTCAACTATCCTCTTTTCAAATGACGAATAAAACTTGGGCGTCACCGTACAATTTTGGGTAAAATATTTACCCAATATTTACCGATATCTGAAATTCAAAAATGGGCGCCTCGCCGTTTAAACTCTATGGAAAAAAATAAAATTATAAAAATAAAATTTTGATTTTCGAAAAACTAAGACGGTGAAACGTTTTCTACTCCAAGATTTTAAAATGTGGTAGATTAGAAGAGAATGTAAATGTTTCAGAGTCTGACTATCTGTCCCCGATGCGCATTCTACCTTAAGTGATATACATACGGCTAGTTTTCTATCGGGTTCGAACCCACATGTTAAAATACAAATTGAAGATAGGAACGACGACACAGATAGTGCCGCGCAAATGTACACAAAACTACGGAAGGGCGTTGTGTGAAAGAATATTATATTGGCATGTCTGTCTTTGGTCACATACGCGCCAAATATTATTATAGCAATTTTATCCCTGGCGTGACTGTACAGCTGATACATATATTTACAAGATTTTGGAAAACGTATTTCATTGCCCTATTTCATGTGTTCGTGGTTCACTTTTTCGCGCACATCTGTGTTAAACAAACAGGGCCCCTTTTCCGTGATTTTGGAACAGGCACGGGCACGAATGTTCCCGAGAGTGCCACCACCGTGGTCTAACGAGTGAGTGTTGGCAATTTCTATATCGAAAGTTGATCATAAAAACGCAGTTGAGGATTAAAATATATGAAAAAATAATGATAATTACACTATGACGACGGAATCTGCAATTGTGACTTTGATAACAAATTCTCTATGAAAGTAATTTACTCGTGCGACAATTGTAGCTTCAGACTGTGCTTGTCAACTCAACGGGGCGATATATTTGACATAATGTGGGTCTAGGACTAGTGAGCTTCTGCACAATTTAGTTGAAGGATAATTGTACCTAAAAATGACGATTTAATTGTCAGAAACTAATCAAAAACTAATAACTGTAGAATATCAGTAGAATGACGACTGCACTTTTATTTTAAGTAATTCGTCAAGTATTAGAATTGTATACTTTGACTTTATTAAATTTAATTCAAAGTTGAAAGTCTTATAAAATTCTCTTCAAACCATCCGTAAAGTTAAACACTCTTTAGAGGATGATAGTGGTTTTCATAAACTTGGCTTCTCTGAATTTTATGAATCACAAGGCAAAACAATGGGAGAATTACAATAACATCGCACAAGAAAAATTACTGACACTAACTCACCATCAATTTGATAAATTAATAATTCATTCAAGCTCTTCATTTTTTATGACTATAGCTTGATGTATTCTTAGTGCCAGTATTTGAATTTTAATCATTGTCCTCTAGTCCTTAAATAATGTAGGAAAATCTTGGTTATGTTTATTTCCTTGTTTTACGAAATTTTAGATACATTCAGTTTACATTGCTTGTGACGTTTTACCTATTAAAACAGAAATCCTGTCATCTAAAGCCAAGAAAGACATTATCTGAAACGTTCTGTTCTTTTACCGCCACTTAAATTTTCTACTTTACTGTGGACTTCATGTTTTTGTTCCAAACCCGAAGCATGTTGAGATACTCAGTGCTTGCCAACTCAGCCATCACATGTATGAACTGTATCGCTATTTTGGTAAGTAGTACAAGTTTAGTCCTTGTGACTATTATGAAATATCAAGAATAACAGTGCGTTTCAGTAGCATTGTTGATGTGCGTAAAGGTTGAACTTTTCTTTGCGTCAGCTTCGAAAAAAACAACTTATTATTGCGTGCAAAACAAAAATGGTTAATTAAAAATATTTTAAATTCTCAGCTGCTATCACTTCGATATGTGACAACAGACATAACTCCTCAATGTGAATACATTGTCACGATATCATGCAGTGAGAGGAGCGGATATATTACGTTACCGTAATTTGACCTTTCGTTTTGGCTATGAGTTGTACGTAGTCGTGTAGACAGTTACACAGAGAAGTGCTTTAGACGGACGTACTCTGTCCTCTTCTGTGTTGAAATAACACTGTGCGTGTCTGCTATTGAACGCGGCACTGCCTCTCTGGCATTTTGCCAATTAGCGAGTGAGCCTCGGACACGTCCGACATAATTTAAAGCGCAACTGATGCAATTTCTGTCAACATTTAAGGCGATACCGAAGGATTCAAAGCGCGCGTTGGTTGCTTTCGCCGGCAACGTTCCAAATGCGCATTTTGCTTAACAGATACACTTTCTGTTTACAACATGCCTACCCTGCGTCTACTTACATGCATACATGTAGAGTCATGATTTCGAACGCTGACGTCTATCTGCCCTGATAGTGGAACCTTCATAATCGTGTTATTCGCATGTTTATTTGTGACATGTCAGACTAAAACAATTCAGAATGATGATGTCAATGGGAAAACATTCATGGTTAAAAAAATGAAATAGGAGACATAAATTAAACATATCTGCTACGTAAGAGTATCACAAACCATACACCACTGTCCGTAAGCCCGTGTTCAGAACAGTTTCAGTAACACAGGGAGATGAAGGTACATTACTGTCTGGGCGTTAAAGCATTCTAAAAATATGATGTATAGGTCGTAATCTTGTTTTTTTATAAGATATGGCCATATTTTCACTTAGTCCTCGTCTTCCTATAAGAAATACAAACATAAACGTTTGTGAGCGACCTACCCTGTTTTCTAAAGCAGCGTCAGGGTAAAAACACATTTTATATCTTATTTACAACGTCTCAAATACGCATTCCATAATCAACAAATGTTACTTCCATTTTACCCGAAAGGAAATATCGCTTGTTTTTCTCCGGTAAACTGTGTTGGTTCCTCAATTGATTCCCGCATAAATTAGTGTTTGCTCAAAACCTGAGCAATGTAGCAGAAATACCAGCATTAACACCTAAAGCTGTACAACGGATCCTACACTAATCACAAGTATAGCAACAGCAATTTGTACAATCTTTCAGATTCCGAAGGTTCACGAACTTTAATGACTTTTTATACACGATCTTTTGTCAATTTTTTCTTGAGAGCCAGCAACCAGGCTCTAAATAAATTTATTTCTAGTTACACTTCTCATATTTTGCAAACAAATAATTTCAAACTGTACTTCTCATCGTTATTGTTTTTGCAATTTGATTCCCTTTTTGCTAGTTTACGTGATTTATCATGATGATTTGATGTAGACAGGGAAGTGGCTCCATCTAGGGCATGTTCTGCAAACATACACCACTGGCTGTGCGATCGCATATCACCGGTGTCAACAACACATGGTTATGGAAGTGCATCACCGTGCAAGCGTTAAAATATCCTAAATAGAGTGTGTTGGTCGTGAGCTTTTTTAAATCATTTATCAAATATTTTGATATTGTCTTAGTCATCCATAAGAATTACAAACTAAGACGTTTGTGACCGACCTTTCCTGTTTCCTGCAGGTTTGTCAATGTAAACACACATTTTATGGTCAATTTACAACTTTTCAAATACGCAGACCATCAGCAACCGCTTTTATGTTCTCATTTTACTTGTATGGAAATATCACTTGTTATTTGCCACTTTGTTCCTCAATTGATTTCCTTATAAATTAGTGTCTGTCGTTAGGCTCTTCAAAGGCGGGTGCAGAACCTAAAGCTGTACAACGGATCCTACTTTAATCAAATGCATAGCAACGGAATTTTGTGCAAAGTTTTGTGGAAGTTCACGAACTCTAATAACTTTTTGTACTCGATCTTTTGTCAACATATCACGACAGTTTTCACCTGGGCACCCATTTATGACTAGCTACAAATACGACTGGAACTAATTTGGGACAATTGGATGGTGGCGTAAGGTCATTTTAAGCTGCAAATATAAGCTTATCTGCTTTTCATTTTAAGTTACACACTTGTTTTTATGAGTAATTTGTTAAATTGCAACATTCAGCTATACTTTTGAGAAATTTGAAATATATAAAGATCCAATTATCCCAAATTAATTCCAATCGTGTTTACACTTTTCATATAGTGCAAAAAAACAATTGCAAACATTAATTTTCTCATCGTCATTCTATCCTCTTTTTAATTCCATTTTGCTAATGTACGTGATCTATCATGACTATTTGATTTTTTCCTGAGTGAAAACAGGTTAGTGACTCTATCTAGGGCATGTTCTGCAACATACACCCCTGGCTGTGCGAGTGCATATCACGGTGTCAGCAACACAGGACTACGGAAGTACATCACTGTCGAGGCACTGCAATCTCTGCAATTTTCAGTTTCTGGAACGTCACGAAATTTAAGTATGTTTTTCTACTCGATCGCTAGCATCTGGGCACTAGTTTTTTAGTAATACTTCTCATATTGTGCAAAAAAGTTCAAAGAATACTTCTCTTTGTCAGAACTTCTGCTTTGTCAATCCATTTTTGCCAATTCTGTGATATATCACTTGTTGTATATCTGAGTCAAAACAGGGAAGTGCCTCTGTCTAGGACACATTCTGCAACATACCTGGCTCTGCGACTTCACGTTTTAGTTACCGATCTCAAACAGCAGAGTGCTGCAAACAAGCTCGACAGGTCACCTCTTACTCTACGACATCCAGGCTCCATCGATCGTCAGGGCTTCCAAGATGCCGCTTAAGGAGAGACAAGACTGATACCGTAGGAAACGTTTACAACTTGGCTCTGTCATTAAACCACTCTTTTTTTAGGCGGGGATTTGACCAAGCGATTTTGACTGTGATGCCTTTGCTATGTGACTGGGTGCAGTGCGTGTTGAGTTCAAATATAATATAAACATTGCTCATGTTGTGAAAAAAATATTTTTCAATTCCAGACCTGGATTAGCTTCAAAACCAAATATTGTAGATATCACTGATGTACGATGCACCAACAGGATATAAAACAATATAATAATAATTTTTCAATCGTGCTCGACTCACAACAAAGAGTAGCAGTTACCTAGTGAAAAAGCAACGGACATAACTACTCAGCAAAATTCCCACTCTTAATAAAGAATGCTTCAATAAGCGAGTTAAGTTGATACATTTTTTCTGACTACGACCCCCTCCACACGCTGTACAGTTCATGAAGCAATCACGCTCGTACACCCACTATCGAAAAAATGAATACATCGCTTAAACCTGATGAAAGGCAGCCTGTCTTGCAGCAGAGCTATCAACGAAGGGTAGACGAGGGGTAGTTTCAATCGGGTTCGAACTCAAAACATACGGCAGTGGTCATCTAGCGGAGAAGCCAAAGACAGAACCGCTCGGCAAACTCCCAATTTTCAATAAAGATTGGTTCAAAAGCAGAGCTAATTTGTTACAATGTTTCTGACTGTGACCCCTCCACACGCGTTAGAGTTCATGAAGCACTCGCGCTCATATACTCACTCACTCATAGCACACGAACTTTGTTGAAACAGTGAATACATTGCTTAAACTGGGTCAAAGCCAGCAGTGCTATCAACCTGGGGTAGAAATACGGTGTTGTCAATCGGGTTCGACCTCACAACGTATGGCACCAGTCACCTAGCGGAGAAGCCACAGAAAAACCTCTCGGCAAAATCCCACGCTCAATAAATATTACCCGAAATCGGTCGAAGTACTGTGGTATGAATAGTCAGAGAAGCTCTTTTTGTTTCGGTTCGGGCAAAGAAAATAATTTCCACTGTTTAACGGACGCAGTAGACGGCATAGTTGGCCAGACTGATATTCTATTTGTGACATGCTTTGATATCGCTTCAAAAAAAAACAAGATATAGGAGATTTCAACCAGTAAGCCCTTGTTGAAATTTCATTGGAATTCCAATGTTCTAAAAAATGTCCTTCTCTTTAATGATAAATACAGGTGTCAAGTTGACCATTTTGATAATTTCTGGTTAATAGGAGCTACAATTCCATAAACGGCTATTACCCTGACTTTACATATATTTTAACAGAACTGAATTTGGAACTAAAATTGATAATCAATCAAATGACCTCAATGTAACAACATCAGACAATGTAGCAGGGGGATTGCTGCCGAATTAGACCACGGTGCATTACTTTACAATATTCCCGATGTAAAACTGGTGGGGTGAGGATTCATTTTGTGTTGGAATTGTTAAAGGACAGGTGCAAAGATGATGGTCAGAATGACTTGAATGATTGTTTCATGGGCGAAGACTCTACTCATATATCTGCCACACGGGCTGTGTATTTGAGGCAACCATTTGATACCGCGCATGTTACATTAAAATACACTATTTGAGGTGAAATCACGTATTTTCATAAGGTCCTTCGTAATGATGACAAAACAAGGATCATGAGTAGTATATATAGACCTGAACAGTTCTAATCCCAACATTCAATCATAACAAAGATAAGGCAAGGGCCAAGAAGGGAATATCTTTCACATTTAGGTGTCAATTAAACAAAGCCAAAGAGATGAACGAAAGGGAATCTTACAAAATTTGCTATTACATATAATTGATTAAAAATATTCTTGCAACATAGTAAGTATTCATTATCTTCAGCATCAAAAACACATACCTCCTGCCAATGCATGGTTGGGCCTTTTGACAGCATGGTAGCCAAATATAATCGGAGGAACAACAATGAGATTGAAGGAAAACTAGCAACTCTTCTTTTGTCTGTTGTATAATTGCACGCTAAAAGCGTCTGCATGGGTGTTTTTGGCCATAGAAGATTTGATCTAGAAGTATATCTATCCTCAACATATATTGTTCAATGCAATTTGAAACAAAACAAAAAAACACACTCATAGCTGCTGCTTTTAACATGTTTGGAACAAAAGCGGGATAATTGAATTGACACAATTTCTCACGAATTTTAGAAATATATTTAATATTACACCATATTTGCTTACCATCTTTAAGATTGTATTGGAAATCTGCAATGTTGTGGAAATGTTATGAGTTAGAATCATTGCTCGACAATACCAAATGCTGCAATATTGTTCAAAACATGTGAACAATATTTACGTTTGAATGAAAATGTTTAAAATTGTCTGTAGTTTCTTCGTTACTAAAATACTAGTACTCACCTCAATTTATTACTTCACCTCGACCAAAATGAAGTTTTTAGATCGATTTACAGGTAAGTCAGTCAGGGTCATTTTAAATGTGCCATGACTACATTTATCGTTTATAAAGTCCCTAATTCACGATAAAGTAAGAGACGTTTCAGCAGTGCCGTGACTCAAAAGTCGTCAATCAGAGAAATTTTACACAATTTGGCTCATTACTTTATAATATTTACACAAAAATGCAGCTTTTTTATAAAAACGAATCCGTTTAAAGACATATGCAATAATCTTTCGTATTATACACCTACTACCGTAACCTATGGGAGTTTGACCGTCCAATAACTTTCTGTATTTTGTATAGTACGCGGAGTCCCGAATACGGGAGACGCGCGACGCGCCTGTTTGACCTTTGACCTAGCGATTATCGGATGTAAACAAACTATTTTACGGTGAGTTGTAGACATAATAACAACTTCCACCAAAAGGTATTTGTAGTATAAGGTTTAAAACACGCTAAACACAAAACTGAGTCTAAATGCAAGTGATTTTTATTTAAAAACTAATTAAATTGAAAATATTCAGCGAAGTTTGCTTGTAGTGCACTGAAAATTAATTGGCTTCGTGCCAACGCAAGGGACTTGTACTACGGAGCAGTAGGTGAATTTTTGTGGACACAATGGCAGACGAAGAAGACGATAACTCTGACCAAAATATATATCCTGAGGACCGTTATTATTACAAATTCCTCAGAAGCAGTGTCTTCCAGTTCGCAATGTCCAGCTAAACGCCGAAGACCATATGTCCTGTACGACGACGAGGAGGAGTATCTATTTTCCTCACTGAGTTCCACAGTCCAGAGTTCATGATTTTCACCGTTTTCACTGTTGTGTTCCTTTTTAGCTATGCTGTTATAACATTGGATTTTTTGAAATTTTTCATGCTCTCGTGTTCTCAAATAAAAACAGTTCTGTCATGCAAGTGATTACTGGCGTGCGAGCTAATGAGCGTACCGCTGTACCGTGTGTAACTGGGACGTTAAAAGTATGCAAATTTTCAGAGGTTTGTAGCAATTTTATTTCAACAATCGCGCGCGTTCCACTCATATCGCGCGCGCCGCATCCCTCAAAATTTACCATAGAATTACTTTATACGGACGATTAATGGAGGGAGGTGTATAATAATAGGGTTATGGCTCGTCAATACGTCACTCACTGAGCCCTCGTCCATACAGGGCCGTATTTTGTGAATAACCCTATATTATTTTGCTGTTTTGTTCAATGAAAGCAATATTTCAATTTTTACACTCTTTTATAATTTGTAAAAAATTCCGGTTTAGTTAAACTTTCCTGATAATTAGGGGTTTCAAAAGTGTTGAGGGAGTACGATATACATCAAGCAATTCAATTTTGTTCACACTTTGCTGAGGAAACACGAATTAATTCTCTTTTGTAATAAAGAATTAACCAGATGTGAACAGAATGTGCTCACGTGGTTTACAACAGGTTCATTACATAGTGGTACGCTTCACAGAAACAATCAGATACCTGTCAGAGCATTATATGTGCAGGTTTCATTAACTTTCGCACAGTACTTCGGAGTTAAATCACTAATTACAAAATTCATTGAATATGCAAATGAGCTTTTTATTAACTTGGCATTGCTTAATGCTTCATTAATTATCTATCAGATCAACATCTGTAGCACGTTCATCAAATGTAATGCTGTAATTCGTACTAATATCACTAATTACAACGTTCATTAAATATGCAAATGAACTCTTAATTAACATGACAATGCTCAATTCTTCACGCGACAATTAAATATTTATCAGATCAATATTTGTAGCGGGTTTCATCAAATTTGGTGCCAAAATTTAAGTGTTATATCAGTAATATAAAGTTAATTATATATGGAAATGAAGCTGTGATAAACTTCACACAGAGAAAGGGCAATACCTGGCAACGTACGTACTGTCCATGTTTAAGAAATAAACGGTTTTCTTCGAAGACTTTGTGCCCCTACTCTTTCTTTCGGTAGGTCTGTCCCTCTCTCTTACTATCCCCCAAAGGAGACGCTTTGTTGGTGATTTATGCTGATCTTATAGACAAGATTTTACAGCATTTACGTAGCCTAAAGAACAACTGTGCATCATTTTTAGCTGAAATATCATGAGAGAAAATACCTAGTCTTTCATTTATTTTCCATCAAGATAGTATGCGCCTCGAAAATTAAAGACTTAAACTTTTGCTCAAACTTTCCTCAAGGAATCTTTCAATTATCCTCTTTTCAAATGACGAATAAAACTTGGGCGTCACCGTACAATTTTGGGTAAAATATTTACCCAATATTTACCGATATCTGAAATTCCAAAATGGCCGCCTCGCCCGCTTAAACTCTATGGAAAAAAATAAAATTATAAATAAAATTTTGATTTTCGAAAAACTAAGACGGTGAAACGTTTTCCTACTCCAAGATTTTAAAATGTGGTAGATTAGAATAGAATTGTAAATGTTTCAGAGTCTGACTATCTGTCCCCGATGCGCATTCTACCTTAAGTGATATACATGTTAAAATACAATTGAAGATAGGAACGACGACACAGATAGTGCCGCGCAAATGTACACAAAACTACGGAAGGGCGTTGTGTGAAAGAATATTATATTGGCATGTCTGTCTTTGGTCACATACGCGCCAAATATTATTATAGCAATTTTATCCCTGGCGTGACTGTACAGCTGATACATATATTTACAAGATTTCGAAAAACGTATTTCATTGCCTTATTCATGTGTTCGTGGTTCACTTTTTCGCGCACATCTGTGTTAAACAAACAGGGCCCTTTTCCGTGATTTTGAACAGGCACGGGCACGAATGTTCCGAGAGTGCCACCACCGTGGTCTAACGAGTGAGTGTTGGCAATTTCTATATCGAAAGTTGATCATAAAAACGCAGTTGATGATTAAATTATGTGAAAAAATAATGATAATTACACTATTGACGACGGAATCTGCAATTGTGACTTTGATAACAAAGTCTCTATGAAAGTAATTTACTCGTGCGACAATTGTAGCTTCAGACCGTGCTTGTCATCTCAACGGGGCGATATATTTGACATAATGTGGGTCTAGGACTAGTGAGCTTCTGCACAATTTTATTTGAAGGATAATTGTACCTAAAAATGACGATTTAATTGTCAGAAACTAATCAAAACTAATAACTGTAGAATATCAACAGAATGACGACTGCACTTTTATTTTAAGTAATTCGTCAAGTATTAGAATTGCATACTTTGACTTTATTAAATTTAATTCAAAGTTGAAAGTCTTATAAATTCTCTTCAAAACCATCCGTAAAGTTAAACACTCTTTAGAGGATGATAGTGGTTTCATAAACTTGGCTTCTCTGAATTTTATGAATCACAAGGTAAAACAATGGGAGAATTACAATAGCATCGCACAAGAAAAATTACTGACACGAACTCAGCATCAATTTCATAAATTAAACATTCATTCGAGCTCTTCATTTTTTATGACTATAGCTTGATGTATTCTTAGTGCCAGTATTTGAATTGTTAATCATTGTCCTCTAGTCCTTAAATAATGTAGGAAAATCTTGGTTATGTTTATTTCCTTGTTTTACGAAATTTTAGATACGTTCAGTTTACATTGCTTGTGACGTTTTACCTATTAAAACAGAAATCCTGTCATCTAAAAGCCAAGAAAGACATTATCTGAAACGTTCTGTTCTTTTACCGCCACTTAAATTTTCTACTTTACTGTGGACTTCATGTTTTTGTTCCAAACCCGAAGCATGTTGAGATACTCAGTGCTTGCCAACTCAGCCATCGCATGGATAAACTGTATCGCTATTTTTGACAAGTAATACAAGTTTTAGTCCTTGTGACTATTATGAAATATAAAGAATAACAGTGCGTTCAGTAGCATGATGATGTGCGTAAAGGTTGAACTTTTCTTTGCGTCGGCTTCGTAAAAACAACTTATTATTGCGTGCAAAACAAAAATGGTTAATTAAAAATATTTTAAATTCTCAGCTGCTATCACTTCGATATGTGACAACAGACATAACTCCTCAATGTGAATACATTGTCACGATATCATGCAGTGAGAGGAGCGGATATATACGTTACCGTAATTTGACCTTTCGTTTGGCTATGAGTTGTACGTAGTCCTGTAGACAGTTACACAGAGAAGTGCTTTAGACGGACGTACTCTGTCCTCTTCTGTGTTGAAATAACACTGTGCGTGTCTGCTGTTGAACGCGGCACTGCCTCTCTGGCATATTGCCAAGTAGCGAATGAGCCTCGGACACGTCCGACATAATTTAAGCACAACTGATGCAATTTCTGTCAACATTTAAGGCGATACCGAAGGATTCAAAGCGCGCGTTGGTTGCTTTCGCCGGCAACGTTCCAAATGCGCATTTTTGCACGTGCAAAATCTTACCGTTCCGTTTTTTATGGATTTTCGACTCCCGGTATTTGAAAATGCTCAAAACCTTTCAACGCTCTCAATTGTCAACCAATTTAGCTGACTTTTGGGAGGATTATTCAAGTCATAGATGAGAATATAGATAAGTATGCGTTTCTAAAAATTCCGATTAGTTTGTGAGATTTTTCCGTAAAACCCTTCAAAATTTCACAAAATGACACAGTGGACATATTCCTGTTAAAAAATCATTTGTACTTGAACAGATAACCTAATCCATGCTAGGGCCTCTAAACAGATATCCCATGTGTTATGTTCTGAAAATTTGGAAAATTGGTGCAAATTGCAGGAGCTGAAACATTTTAAAGTAGAGCTGTGAAAATTTGCATATGTGTGACGTCACTGACCAATCGCGCGTCTTTTGGAATTGTATGGTTCTGTAAATCTTTATTATGCAAAGAAAACCATGAAAGATTTGTATTTTGATTGATTTTTGAAATTACCCTTAGCAACCGTTGCTTAGCAATTTGAATCCTTCGGTATCGCCTTAATCATTTTGTCTACGAACACAAGTCTATTTGGTTATACATCACCATAATAGATATATTGAAGTACAAAATCTATCGTTCCCTTCAAAGTAGCGCATATTGTTATATATATATATATATATATATATATATATATATATATATATATATATATATATATAATATATATATATATATATATATATATATATATAAACTTAACACGGGATATTTTGTTTGAGCAGAACAAATAACCCTATATCGCAAATGGAGTGATTGCGCGGTACTGTTGATCTCGGACTTTATTTTCCTCACCAAAAGTCCCATAGATAATAACAGATAGCATTTCTTAATCTGCACACTAATGTCGAACGATATAGCTCCAATAGTTTCGTTTCCAGCCGCAACTTAAACAGAACCATATATGGCAAACTGCTAAGCTCCCGTATTGTTCGCTTAAAGACATGCCATCGGTCAACAGAGCGATTGTTACATTGATAAAAAGAGCAGGCCTGGGCCTCTCGAATGAGGTATTAGCACGAAAATGCAAATGATTAAGTTATTCACCTGACTTGAATTAACTCTTTTCATATGTCTTTCATCGTGGCTAGATCCATCACTCGGTATGTTTTAACACTCGTTGGTAAAACATAGCGAGTGAGAGTTGCCCTGTCTTCAAAGTTATCACACTTTCATTCTTACGTGTAGAAGTTACATGTCGTCACGGAAAGAAATGGCATCACCCCGAGCCCGTAATCTCCCCCTCTCGATATTATCGATTGCTTTTACACAGCACATGAAAGATGTGTTTTCGAACATAGGATAAATATGAATTTAAGATAATACATCCAATCACAAGGATCAGTAAAGCTCGTGGTCTTCAATTAACACATAAGATGTAATATGTAAACTCGCTGTAACACGTTGCATACCCATCATTTGAAATTCTCATGTTCCTTCCTTAAGTTTTACATATGTTCATTATTTTAATATCGTTCTTTCTATGGCACTGTGTAGTCAGTGTTTGAAAACAAATATTTTGAGCGACTTTGAAAACTATTTTGTCTTGCTTCATTTAATACATAAATAAAAGAATGAGTAGTATTAATTTTTCCTATAAACAGTTTTAGTAGAAATATTTTGGTCTTCCAATAAGATTACCTTACTTCAGGAACCCCTCACTCATGCTTTTTTCATCTTTTTATATCATAGACGCACAAATCGTTTCTTCGATGGCTTTTGTAGTGATATAACAGATTTTATTATTCACGCCAGTATGTTGTATTTAACTGGCATATTTCAACTATTGTCGCGTGGGCAACTTTAAATTTTACTTTGATTGTAGTATGGATTGGTGACCAATCGGGAACTTACAAAACATCGTAAATCAAGATGTTTTCTATATACAGTAATTTTTTCATCATAATGAGGCTACGACCTCTGCTATGACCTCGGCCTAGGCTATCGCCAAGCGACAAGCATTAACCAATATGGCGGGCAGTGTGAACTTGAAACAGATGCCCCGTTCAAACCCGATTTTCCGTTGGTTTCTTTTACAAAATCAACACAATCGTTTCTTTATACCTTCGGCTCGAATAATTTAGGTTTTTTTTTACCGTGTGCAGTCACCAAATTGAGCAAGGATTGACGTACGCTCTTCAGCTTCGTTTTGAGGAAAATACTATATCTGGTAAACATTCGTCAAGTGAAGATATTTCCGAACTGGTGACAGAGATAATTCGTAAAATGTTCATATAAAATATATCTTATCTCTACAAAAACCTTACATTTATTTAGTTATCAAAAAAATCGACATCAATGGCCAGGGTTACATTGAAAGTAACACAGTCGCCTGCTGTATCCAATTCCGCTCTGCCCCTACGCGCCTCAGAGAAGTGTGTGCTTTCTTTTACGTGCGTATACACACTTCTATGGGGTGCGTAGGCGTAGAGCGGAATTGGAGAAAACTGGCGACTGTGGTTACAAATTGTGTTACGGAAGTGTACATGAAAAGAGAAGTGGGCAATTTCATTAAATTCCGCCACAGCTTCAATTATTTGGACATTTTAACTCAAATGTTACAGAGTTTTCTTGAGCGTATCACGAGTAGAATCAAGGAAGATTCGATTGCCTGGTAAGATTTGGAGAATTCAAGTTAAGGAAAATCAGAGCAACATATAACATAACTTAGAGTTCTGTAGCATTACTCCACAGACAATTTCTTTATTATTGCTTTATTGTCTACAATTGTTTAACAAATTATATATATATATATATATTATATATATATATATATATATATATATATATATATATATATATGTGGGGGGGGGTGTGGGGGGTGTGGGTGTGGGTGTGTGTGTACAAGATAGTCTGGCTTGAAAAAATACACCGGAAAATTCAGGAAAAAACTTTATTTAATACATGTAAAAGAAAAGCTGGTTCAAAAATACTAGTATAGAATGGTATAATTTCTTTTCAGTGACATAAATGAAGGATCTATACTCCAAGGTGAAACTTGAAATGTTATTTTATCATTGAACACAAACGTCGACGTCCTTATAGAAGCTGAATCTCTATTTTTTATACTTTTTCGAGTCCTGTTGTTATGTATTATTTCAAAAACAGCTTTTTCTCTTATTCTCATTATCGTTTTAAAACGCCTGGTTTTGGCCTGTTAACACAGTCTGGGTGTGTGTAGAATATATTGAATGAATGAATGCGTTATGTTATGTAGGTCATTTCCCCCACACTCATCATGACCTGAGTTCAATTAGTCTAGAACATTCTCAAGGTCACTACCCTTAATGACCTCACAACCTTGAATTCAATTAGTCATGTTTGGAATGTTCTGGAAATTTAATTAGTTGTGTAAGAGAGATAATTTTAGAACAGTAATTAGCATGTCAATAAAAGTTCTAGATTGTTCTTATATGCCTTTATGTAAGCACATGGGTATAAAAGGGACGTGCACAGCTTCCAGTCAGACTTTTGGGATCGTGTCTCTTGTGTGTTACTACAAGTGTTTTGAAACTCCAGCAATAGTCATTCTCAAGACTTTTCAAGACCTTCACTGCCAACGCTGGATTTATACTGTGGACTTTGTGCAACTTCAAGCCTGCAAGCCAAAGGACTGTTCATTCATCCGACAGACTGTTACAACTCTGAGACTGGAGCTTTGCCGTCCCAGCTGAGATAAGTAGTCTGTACACTTTTAAAGCTTGTATTTTATCCCTGACTTAGCAATTAGTTTTATTTTTGTAATAAATTTTGTTTAAACGGAAACTGCTGAGTTCACCCTTTTGTTCGTTTTCTCTGCACGTAACAAAATTGGGGGCTTGTCCGGGATACGAATATTTTGAGCCGTTTGACAACATTTTGACAGCCTTTTCAAAACTACTGTACACTGTGAACTCAGCGAAATTTAATCATGGCGGAATTCAAGCCAGACGAATTTATGGATGACCTTGATCAGGACGCATTTGATTCCCTCAAAAAAGACAACCTCATCGCACTGGCCGATTTCCTTAAAGTAGAAGTCAAGAGATCTATGCGCAAGAAGGAAATTCAGTTCAATATTGTCAAATATTTAGTCAGTGTAGGCAAATTTGAGGAATCCGTCTTGCATGATTATGAGCCTGAGTCTTCCTTTGAACTTAGAAAATTGGAATTGGAAATACAGGCAGATTTTGAGCTTAAAAATTGGCATTAGAAAAAGAAAAAGAATTACAAATGTAAGAAAAAGAATTACAAATGAAAGAAAAAGAATTGCAAATGGAAGAAAGACAGAGAGAGAAAGATAGGCAGGAAGATTAGAAATGGAAGAAAGACAGAGAGAGAAGGATAGGCAGGAAAGATTAGAAATGGAAGAAAGAAAAAGAGACAGCAGATACTTCACAATATATACAATACTAAAAATGAAAAGACAAGGTATCTCATGAAGTTGTACAAAGTCGAAAAAGAAAAGACATTGTAGTATTTTACAATCTGGTTTGGACCATGAAGATAGTCGAATAGGACTAGTCGAGTTCATGGCCCCTGAGTATACTAATAATTATGCAGTAGAAGCTTAAGTGTGATGAAGGACAGAAACATACTCAGTTTCAATGCAGATTCAGGAAATGGTGTTTCAATGCGGACTTGAAAATGTGTCTACTTGACTATTGTTTCAGATAGCCAGGCAGAGAATTCCAGTGTTTCACAGCTGCATACCTAATATTATGTCTTGAAATTGTCAAATTTGAGATTGGAATACGAAATATTCAACTTAGGCAAACAAACAAAAACAATAATTACTCAGTTTATAAACATCTAAATATTCAGTTTGTAAAATGAGAAAAGGTAATCGAGCGAACAATCCGTTTCTGAAGGCGAAAAATTGGCTTGACGTAGCTAGAAAAACTGTGTTCCCAGATTTGACCTTCGCCACTCCAGCTCTACCATTCTTTCCGCCGTTTCCTCAAGACTTTTCTCTTTACACAGTAGTTTAACCTTTTTCGTTTACCTAGTCTCCAGTCCTGGTGGTTCATTCATTTCTCTGTATTTTTTATTTTGTTACTATTGCGCGCATTATATGGATGAATATAGAAGAATAGGAAAATATGTTTAATGAAAAAGCTAAATGTGGAAGATTACCATTTAAGCTGCAGCTATTTTCCTTTAACTTAGCTCAAAGACTATGTAAAATATTTGTTGACAAATTAACGAGTTTTCTTCTACTATGCTCTATTGTCAAATAAAACCATTCTCCTGTGCCAATTAAGCTATGAACTTCAGTACTAATTTTTTAAATGTTTTCCAAAATATACTCAGAAATGGGGAAATCATTCATGAAAACAGTAATTTCGTTGTATAAAACTTATTACACCTGTAAATTCTACAAATTAACATAGAAACCAAAATAAAGACCCTCAAAAAATAAAAACGAGATGTTGTTATACAACTACTTGATAACATATTAGCTCTCATACCATTTTGACAAAGCCCAGATCCCATACCTGCTGTCGAGTCCAAAGACTCATACTGACATATACACATTTGGTTTATCCGAACACCGATAGTAAGCCAACCAACGAACACACAAGCTTGATTTCAACATCCGTACGGACAAACCAATTAAAGGTCTATCCCGACATTTAAGCTGACAAACAAACCTCGTGCATAGGTGCTGGATAAGATACAGTAACATAGACCTGTCATCAAGGTAAATGTTAAACTAATGTAAATTTCACTCATTGAAACAGTGACTTGTACTTTGTTGTGATAAAAACCCAGAAAGTATCGCTTAATCTGTTAAGAACGGTGTGTTACAGAGCATCCCAGATCTTTTCTTTGACCTTCTCAATGTCATTATCAAATTTATCTAGAGCTTTCTTGGTGTCTTCAATATGTGATTTCATATCATGTACTTCCGGTTCCCGCATATCAACACCATCCTTCTTTAGCATATCCAGGAGACCAATGAACTGTTTTATAAGCATCGTCCAATTTGCAATGGTCCATTCGGTGTGTGCTACACATTTTGACATTAGGCATTCCATGTCCTTCCGCAAGGCTTTGATCGTTTCTAAATCTGAAATTAAAAATGACACTCTCGCGACTATTAAGATTTCAAATTTCTGCCAATCATGGTGTTACGAAGGAGTTGCGAAGATCCACGAACGCTTGCCGAGAAAACGTATCACTTTGCCTAGCCAATATACACCATTACTTTTCTTGCTAGAAAGAATAATTAGTATTCGGACTGCAAGCGATTCCCGTTATCTTTCTTACTGCAAACATGCTGGGAAATTCCTGCTCCGACGACCGGGTGTCATGGCGGCAAAGAATCAGGTGCACGAGTAAAAGTTACCGTTTAATTTTCTCTGTGTTTAGAGAGCCGATCACTTTTTGTTAACATTGTTAGGATCACTTAATACATCAATAAGGAAAAAAGGATACGAATTGAAGGTCCCGCTACAAATGAAAAACATGGAGTTACCGTGACCCTAACTTGAAGCATTGGTCAAGTACGGTTACTCGAACCTACTTTTAAACCGTACTTCATCGAAGACGGTGTAATAATGAAGAGGAATCGCAAAAAACACAATGCGAACGGCTACTATCTCACAAATGGAGAGATTGAATGCTGGTTTCGTTTGCGTTTCATCTCTTTTTGGACAGTTTCTTGATGCTGAAAATGGCCGTTTTGTTTATGTGTGCTTGAACACGTACAGTTTCCTCTCCACGTAGGACAGATACAATGTAAGTTTAGGCAGTCTATTCCCCGTCTAAGACTGTGCGTGCCTTCTTACCGACGAACGTCAAGCTTAATTCTTAATCTGGGAACTATGAGGACCTAGAGCTTGCAATCCCCGAAGTTGTCACATATTGCCGTATGAACATAGTCGGCTTAACTTCAACTACTACTCCATTCCGTGTATATTTCGGTAAAATTATCTGTCACTCGTAGTGTGAGAGGAGTAAATAGCGTTAGCTAGAATCGCTGTCGGTTCGGTCGGCAGAGAAAATAGTGAATATATGGCTTTTATTGCGCAAGAAAGAAAACATTTTGGATACTTGTAGGGATGATATAAGGAGTTAGAACAATGAACAACTAACTTAATTATTTTTTGAGTCTTTAACACCGGCGAGTATACATCAGGTAAAGTAATGAGGGATGTTGGTTCCTGTGCTTCAAACCTTCTTTGCGTACCGTTACATGCTTCTTCACAGTTGCACTTCTTATTCGGATTCTCGTTCCAAAAATTTATTGTGTGTATCGACTTTGATAAAGACCAAATTCATAATCTTACATTAATAGTACTCATTCAAATAAAGGCTAAGAAGCAACCTACTTCCGGTCGTTTGATTCAAAATTTCGCCCTTAATACACCATTGCAATCGGCGTTAAATTTACTATTTGAATTTAAGGAGTTAACTTACCCTCACTGGCTTTTCTGCTTTTCACATCCGCAACACCGGTCACTATTCCACTGCTAACCACTGCAAGCCTTTGGATATAACAGCTTTACCTGAGCACCGTATCACGGCTGTAATCAATCCAACCCCACTATAAAACGTAAGCCCTAGCCCTACAATTCCTAGACCATCCCACGCTAACTTGCGCATCTTAGCCCTCTTCTTCTCGTCATCGATAACCTTTTCCAATTCCAGTTCTACATTTATAAGATATTGCCGAAGTTTCACAAGTTCATTAGTCAGTGACGAAGAGCTTTCCTTAATTTGTGCGCCAGCTTGGCTCAGTTCCTTTTCCATTTCATTTTCCAGATAATTCTTTACTTTCCCTGTAGAAGTAAAAATATTGCGGATTGATTACCAGTAGAAATAAATTATACTTGCTTAGATTGTTCACCGGACCGGGTAACTATGGAAACCGGTCAGTACATCGTTCACACGGCCCTCCCAAGATGTTCCTATTCAAATCAATCACTGCGCCGATTTGCACTCACACAAAGGTATGTAATAATACTCGTATACCCCCATCAGCCCTTCAAGTTTGACATGGCGGCAAGCTGCTGTTTCTGAGATCAAGGTCGACAAAAGAGTGACAGAAGAAGAAGAAGTTGTTGAAGTTGCGGAAAGCTGAATCCTGTGAAACCAATGGGGGCCCAATCCCCCTGTGGGCTTGGGCAACTAATAATGAACCCCCTACCAGCCGTAATGGATTCAAGCCAACTTTCACTCCACAGTTTCTCGGCACAGCCTCGTACAATAGAGAGTGTAAGATTGGATACAGGAGCCGACCGTGAACGAATAGCTCATCACTTTCTGCGCGCTATTATCATGTTCTGATACTGTCACACATTCATTTTTCCTTTGGCAGTCTATCATTTTCAACGTGAAACGGCCACTTTTTATTTATATTTTTACAGATAGCGATTTACGCTCTCTTCGTCATATATTTGACGTTCAATACTGACATTCCTTTCGTTTTTTATGGTTAGTCTTGGTTTTATTGATTGCCGTCTGAGTGTGTGATATTTAAGGTATCAAGCAGGAAACATAGTTGGAAACAAAGCCAAAGAACCCCATGCAGTGAAGTCGCAGACGACGGCAGACGTAGCATATGGACATTCCTATGCTGATAAAATTCAGGCTTCTGAAATTAACGTTGATGTTTGTTTTAACATCATGGCTTTGAACAGTAATCTGGAATGTGGAATCTACTTAATTCTGGCCTAATTACGTCATGTCCGTAATTTAGCCGGAATCAATCTCACTACTATTTAGGAGAGAAATAACACACCAAAAAAGTAAAACGCCGATCTTTGATTGGTCATTATACAGGCGACAAAAATTAACAAAAACGATCCCCTCCACAGAACAGTTAGATACGCGCCCCTCATAATAATATTACAATAAGGGAGAGTAATTCAATCCCACTAACAGTTAAAGTGGGTCCGCTTGTGCACACGGTCAGCGAACGATGTCATTTTAAGTCCCAACGGACACCGTCCGGGGGACTTACAGGTTTGGTCATGTCCGTGTCTGTTTATGCAGATATCTCAGAGATGCCTAGAGCGATTTCATTCAAACTTGGTAAAGAATTATTCCTTATGTCATACATATGCTCGTCGATTTGTTTTGTGATCCAATCCAATACAGCCGTTTGACAGCCATTTTATTTAAAAAATAGGGACTATGTCATTGACGATGGCTTTTTTGAAAAAGAGCTCTATTTAAAGAGCAACAGCACTAAATTTCATTAAACTTTGTGAATGTGTATGTTGCACAGATTCTGATAGCACACAATGAGATATGTCAGTATTGCATCTGCCAATTGCTAATTTGCATATTTGATGAATGTTTGTAATTAGGGTGATATATTCAGAAATACTGCAGCAACTTTGATGAAACTTGATACAAATCCTTAGTACACTGTCCCATAATAGTGTACAAAGACACTTAGCAGTGTCATGCAAAATAATTGCTACTTTGCATATTTAATTAATGTTCCTAATCAGAGGGCTATCTCCAGAACCACTGCGTCTAATTTAATGAAACGTGGTATAAATGTTGATCGCTCTATATTGTAATACCGTGTAAAGCCATTAAGCAGTATTATGTCAATTAATTGCTAATTTGCATATTTTGGGGAATTTTCATAATTATTATGATATGTTTTGAAATACTGCATCCAATTTGATGAAATGTGACACAGATGTTGATCTTTCGGTGATGTAATAGTATGCACAGATATGTAGAATTATCATGTCAATTAAAGTTGATTTGCATGTTTAATGAATTTTCGTAATAAGGCTCATATGTCAAGCAATGGTTCATCAAATTTCATGAAACTTGGTACAGATGTTGAGCTCACATTGCTTTAACATTTGAATGAAGACATTTATCAGGGCCATTCAAATTAATTGCTAATTTGCGTATTTAATGAAATTCCTAATTAGTGGGCTGTGTCCAGAAATACTGCATCAAATTTGGTTAAACTTGGTATAGATTTTAATCTTTCAATACTGTTATACTGTGCGAAGACATGAAGCAGTATCATGTCAATTGATTGCTAATTTGGATATTTAATCAACTCTCATAATTAGTATGATATGTCAAGAAATGCTGTATTAAAATTGATGAAACTTGGTACAGATGTTCATCTTCCAGTAATGATATGGCATGCAAAAATATGTAGTAGTATCATGTCAGTTAACTGCCGATTTGCATATTTAATGAATTGTTGTAATAAGGTTGATATGTCGAAAAACGGTTCATCAAATTTCATGAAAATTGGTACAGATGTTGAGCTCACATTGGTTTAACATTGAACAAATACGCTGTTCAGTGTCATGTTAATTGTTACTTTACATATATACTGAAGTTTCCTAATTAGAGTGATATGTCTAGAAACACTTCACCAAATTTGATGAAATACGGTGGTTTCAATCGGGTTCAACTCACAACGTACGGTACCCAGTCACCAAGCGGAGAAGCCACAGACAAAACCGCTCGGCCAAATCTCCAATCTCAAAAAAATTGGTTCAATAACCGAGCTAAGTTGTTACAATTTTTCTGACTGCGACCCCTCCACACGCTGTAGAGTTCGTGAAGCACTCACGCTCATACGCTCACTATCACACATCGCACACAAACTTTATCGAAGCGAAGCAATGAATACCTCACTTTAACTGGGCGAAAACACCCTCGGGGACGATTTTGTCCACCAGCATACCTATCAACCCAGGGTAGAAAATAAGCTGGTCTAATCGGGTTCGAACTCACATGGTACGGTACCCAGTTACTTAGCGGAGAAGCCACAAACATGACCGCTCTGCCAAATCCATCTCAAAAAAGATTATTTCAATAACCGAGCTAAGTTGTTGCATTTTTTCTTACAGCACTGTGAGATCAATATGTGTACAAAGTTGATGAAACTTTGTACAGATATTGATCTCACAGTGCTGTAATACAATTCATTGACACTTTGCGATACTGTGTATGAAATGTTATACACGTGATAATCTGTCAGTGTCATAATAGAATGCAAAAATGTTTGGCAACATCCAGTCAATTTATTACTAGTTTACTTATCTAATGACCTTTTGCATTTAGGGTGGCAGCCAACATTCTTCACCACCATGGAACTCATCTTTATTTATTTTATTTTTATTTAGACTTTATTTAATCTCGATAAACTGTTGAACCAGTGGCTCTTCTCACACACTATTGAGAAATCATTAAAGTATACAATATATACATTACAAATTACACAATTCATGAAGATATTTAAGGCAAAAAATACAATAGGTACAAACATCAAATAGAATGTAATCAGCATTATGCTACTTGAAATCTGTATCACATAAAAGAAACAATATTTACATTTGCCTTTAAAAGCCTGCAATGAAAAACATGACTTAGCTTAAGTCAACCGGTAAACTGTTCCATATTTTACACCACTGTATGTGAAACTTTTCTTCAAAAACTCTGTCCTATGTTTTGGAATGTATAAATCTTCCCTGGCAGCAGATCTAGTATTCCGACTGTGAATATTGTGTATCCTTTTAAAAACATTCAAATAATCTGGAGCTAAATTGTTTTGTACTTTATACATTAAAATTGATTCATGATATAAAACCCGTTTTCTGAATGGCATCCAATGCAATGTACGGAATAAAACATCACTAGAAGTATTAAAATCACAATCTAAAAGAACTCTCGCAACAGCGTTCTGGAGTCGGTCAATGCGCCCTAAAAGTTTGATAGAACAGTGACCCCTTTTAGTTAGAAAGGGGCGAATACGCTTGAGTTGAAGTAACGTAAAAGCGATACTTTTACAAACAATTAGCTTGTTTTTCCCAGCTTAAGGTATCAATGATTATACCCAATAATTTATCATGTGTACCACACTCCAGTTGATCTCCATTACATAACACATGAATTGATTCATCTATTCTAGCTTTTCTTTGAGAAGTTCCAAGGACCATAACTTTTGTTTTCTGTGAGTTAATACACATGTTATTAAGATCACACCAATCTGTGATGTGATACAAGTCTTGATTGCGCTTATTTTCAATTTATTTCAACTTAGTACTGGTGACCTGTGCAGCAGTGTCACCTGCATACATGTACAGATCAGATGTATTTGTGAATAAAGGAAGATCATTGAAAAGTAGAAGGAATAAGGGGCCTAAGATAGATCCCTGTGGTACACCCACAGAGACTTGACAAGAATCACTAAATGCCCCATTGAATGAAACTATCTGGGTTCTTTTCTCCAAATATGATGTGAAAAAACAACATAGTATTTTGCGCATCCATAAATTCTAAGTTTTTGTAGTAAGATATTGTGATCAACAAGATCACAAGCCTTTCTTAAATCAACAAGTAGGATGCCTATCAGATTTCCATTATCAATTTCTTGGTACCATGAGTTGGTGACGTTTGTAAATGCAGTTTGACATGAATGAAACTTGCAAAAACCTGATTGTTTGTTTGTTTGACAGTAAGTTGAAAGTGCACAGAAAGTTACAGAAGAGAGATATGAACATGTCTTTCTAAAATTTTGGATGAAATAGGCAAGACAGAAATTGGTCGGTAATTTGATACAATATCTCTTGCACCTTTTTATACAATGGTGTCACTTTTACCGATTTCCATTGATCAGGGAATGTCCCAGAAGAAATTGCGTAATTGAAAATTGCAGTTGGACTAGATGTTATTTTGGTTGCTCCAATCTTCAAAAAGCGAGAACTAAAGCCATCAAAACCAGTGGACCTTTTGCAATCAATACTATTGAGACATTTTGTGACTTCAGCTTCGTGGAGCAAAGGGATAACAAATTTTTTGTCCTTGGGAAGATTAGATGAAACAAAGAGTTGCAATTTATCTATAATATCAGCATTGGTCTTACCTTTGGTTTTGAATGTATTCAGAAGACACATTTGTGAAAAAATTGTTGAACACATTTGCCATTTCTTGTATTCTGAAATTCATTACCTTAACTTGTTAAAAAAGTAGGGTTTTTACAATCGGAAGTTGGAACCAGTTGCTTAAACAATTTCCAAAATCCGTGATACCTTTGTTTAAAAACATTATTGTAAAATTCATGCTTTGCTGTTCTGATTAAGTTTGTGACTTTGTTTCTCCATGTTTAGTACAATTTAAATGACTTGTTTGCCTTAAGTTTATGTCTAATTTTGATTGCTAATTTGATTTAATCACATACCCAATTAATGAACAGGACTCTATCCTCTCTAAGGATTTGTAATCACAGTACCCATTAAACAAGTGGGGACTGTGTCATCTACGATGAATTTTTATACGGAATTTGAGAGCTTTTTCCAGCTATTATGAATTATGGATTCATGTGAAGGTAGGTATAATTGCTTATTACCAAATAACTTTTGACAACTTTTAGTAGTTACTTTGAAATCGCGAAATTTCTGAAAAATACACAGCGTTGAATTGTCTCAGTTATTTTAAACTGACTGTTACACATGGATTTTACCACGAAATGTCAGACTGTTATCAAAATATACACACTAAACCTTCTATGTATGAGAGTTGGTTTGGTTCCAAGCTTTCATAGTTAAGTTATGACTGGTTCGAATTTGGTTACTTTTCGCTGTATGAGCGTCGTTTCTAGTATAAAATAGCAGAAGATTTCGTGACCGCGCTTGCACTAACGGCTACAATTAGTTTCCTTCTCTCATGACAAGATATTTAGTTACGTTATCGTAATTTCTGTGATTTAGTGACATGTTTTAACATTACAAAGCGAAAGCACGAAAGTACCATCACAGTAAACTTACTATTTATGATGAATGTTCAAATACACGGTGAAAAATTTGAAACGTAACAAAATGGACAAGACAGAGAATACTATTGCGTCGGTTTTGATTCTTCAAGCCACGGAATTACTATTAGTATTTACTTTAAGTAATTTTCTGTCATAGTATCAACAAATGCTAGATGGTAAGCTATTAGCCCTACGGCCGGTATGATTCCAAGAGTGCTCGGCTATGACTATGCCCTTTAGAACATCACAGAGAAGGAACTTGCCATGGCATCTCAAACACACCTATGTAGTAGTATAACTATGTTTAATCCATCATGTGCCACTTTTGCCACCAAAAGAGCTTCATCTACAGGAAACCTCGGTTCCCAAGGCAGAGACATTTCCACCCTCAAAAGAGGCACTTCACGTCATTTGACTCTATACAAGGTCTGTCGCCCAAGTGTCATGCTCAGACCTGGTTATGTTCCGCACAGCAGCAGATTCGGCAAAATCGCCATGTCAAGCTTTACTTTGGCATCATCAATTGTGTCTTACCACCTTCGGTAGCTGGAGCACCCAGCTCTTCCCACACCTGTTTTGCACCTCCCGTCCTGCCAACAATGGTACTCCTAGTGCTGGCTTGGGTCCCCCATTATGCCGTAAACATAGGCCTTGATTTCTTCATTCAGTCTGGCTGTATCTGCCTGCATCAAACCACTTCCCACACCCCTGTCACTTCCCACAGGGACAAACCAGTTGTACTGTCCTTCTGTCCCATCGTTTCTAAAGAAATATTAGTAGGCCCTCTTGCTGTCCTGCCTCGTATTTTTTTCCAGCCAAAGAAGCCCTTGGTGTAGAAATATTTGCTGTCAGGGCTGATGAAAAAGTCCTGGCCATTGAACTTTGCACCTTTGCTCAGCAAGGGGCCGCTGTGGGTGACATGCGTGTAGCCATTGCCAAAGCCACTTTTGCCCCCTCTTGTACCCGAAGTCTTCATTGTCACTGATGCCAAACTCCCGGCAGAGGGCTTTGTAACTAAACTTGTTGTAGGGGTTGTTCCAAACCTTGAAAGCACCATTGTCAGGCAGTGCAACCCCTATCTCATGGAGAATGCGCCTGGTGGTGATATCACATGAAAACGGAGAAGGGATCTGATCTAAGGGGGCAGGGTGGAGGCCAACAAGTGGTCTTGGAAAGTTATGCCACAACCAGCTGTGGCGCACCAAACAGCAAAGTCCATGTGCTGGGACCAGTACCGGATATGAGGGCCATCCAACCAAGCCTTTGCCTCCTTCGATTCCTGTGGGCAATGAACTTGTTCTTGAATATGTCTCTGGGGTGGGTGACGAACTTTTCTTTTCTGTTCATGGAAATTTTGAGCTCCGTAAGTAGCACCTTGAGATCACCTAAGGGTGCTGCCCGCGCCTCGTCTACCACTGGGACCATGAGCATAGATCTCTGTTGAGCTTGACACTGTCAGGTAGCCGGCCAGCCTGCTATATATCTGTAAGTGTATTTTCCGCTGGGCGGCCACCAGTACTCTTCCTTGGTATAGCCAGTAAGCTCTCTCTCTTCTAAATCTTGAGCACCTTGGAGGAGATGTCCTTGATAATGGCCGAGTCTGGGTCGTCTGACCGCTCACTGGCTGGACACTCCACCCTCTGTCTTATTTCTGTTAGCAGCTGCTTGTACCGGATGTAGTGCAGTTTGTATCTTTCTCTTTTCCCTGCTACCCAAGCGCTCATCTGGATGACCTCGATGACAATGCCAGAAAGGGCGACTGCCCCCACAGCCAACAGTAGGACAGGAACAAAAGCAGCCAGTGCGCTGCTGATGAGCACTGCTTTTGCAATGTTCAAGCCCATATTGATTCAGCCATTCAAGTCATACCTGCGCCGGTCAGTAGTCGCTGCTATTCCATGATAATCAGCCAGCTTGGTGGCATTTGTAAAGAGTGAGACATGCACCATGGTTCTATAATTTTACATGCAAATCTCCTTGCACTTGATATATGTGTCTGTCTTTTGTGTCATGGATCAGCTTCAGGACCCAATATTCGTTCAGATAACGTTGCTCTTCACTGTCTTCTGGGTCTTGGAACACACCTATGAAGTCCATCCTCTTGAAAAAGTGGGCCTTCTGGCACTCTAGCACAAAATCGAGGATGGTGCAGTATAAGAGTTTGCTCGTTAGCTGTCTGCTGGAGTTTGCCTTGAGGACATGTCTGTTTGCTCTTTGCAGGCTGCACCATTCTAGATCAATGCAGATGCCAAAGACTTCTGTATTTATGAGGAAACATTTGGATATTCTTTTCACCTTACACCCTCATGTTATGCTGTCAACCTATTCACTATGCAGAATAAAAGCACCATAGTGGAAATCCAAATCTGTTCGCTCACAAGCCCACCAAAGTTCCGGTGGTTTTCAGGATGAAACTGACAATGGTGCCGATCAATGGTGCCGGTCAGTCCTGTGGTAGTTAGCACCAATACGATGGTGATCCCTTTCCATTTGAACAGCTCTGTCAACTTCGTTTTCAGCTCAAGATCTTGATCATTGACAACATCTTTCAGTGGTCTTGTTGAGCCATTCTTTCATGAACTCTCTGGTACTCGCCATGAAACATTTCAATGTGGTTGTCAATTTTCACTAGTTGGGCTTACACCTTAAGTGTCAGCTCTGGGCGCTCACCATAGGGGTGGAGGCTTAGTATTTTGTCTTTCTCGCCGTACAGTTCAGCCAGAATTTTGTTTGCAAGGGCTAGTTCGTCTTTGTAAACTACATATTCGGGGTTGAGGTCATTCCATTTGGCAATCCTGTCCTCGATTGCCTGTATCTTTTCTGTATTGCCACTTGTGTCCTCTCTGAGCTTGGTCAGGTGATCTCGCAACCAACCAACGTCATTGGGGTGAGTCTTTTGGCTTCTATTTCCAGATTGAGGAGTTGCCTTTTGTTGCATCACCCTCTAGAGCTTCTCTTAGAATATCCCTGATAAAATATAATACTCCCCGTTCTCTCATTAATGTCAATTTTGTGTATTGTTCCCTTTCTTTGTCGTATGTCAGTGTCAAGTTCTTGTAGTACAGCTTTCCATTCCAACCCTTGTATTGATCCTCAGGAGTTCTACAGCTGCTTGGTTGATGCCCTTTTGCTGGCCGTAAGCATCATCTTTCTGTTTCTTGAGAGCTACTCGCTGTCTTGTCAGACTTCCTGCCACAGGAGTAGCCTCAGCATCAGCTCCCCTTGAAAGTAGCCTCCTTCTCATGCACCTCGTTAAAATCACTGTCATACACCTCTTCCTCCCCAGTCCTGATAATTCAACATTTTCATCTGCCATTTTATCATATATATTATATGTGAAAATGCCACACAACAAATCTCTGACCCCACTTATAGCCACAACTAACAAAAGCAACAAGGATTCATCATGTGGTCACTTATGATCAGCAAAGTGCGGCCGGGTGAGGCACTGTACATCCAGTGCCCAAAATTGGAATCTGGTGTCGTGCTCGTGCCCGATTCTTTCGACCTGGTGTTTGACCTGGAGATAAAAGGCAATGCACACAACAGCATGGTGCAGAATGTGACCATAAACATAGTCAGCTGGCTGGGCCTAAATTTCGAAGGCAAGATCCTGCTCGATTTGTCGCAATACCACACGATCGAGACATACAGAGATTTTATAGACATGAGACAGCCAAAAATGAAATACCCTTTTATGGCATCCAGCCCCTGAACCTGAAAAAGTTGAGAAGCTGTACTGGTGATGCCAATGCCCAAGACAATGAGGACAACTGCTTGTATGGCATTTATCAGGAGAAGTATGCCATAAACCTCTGACACAAGCTAACGAGTGGCCATGGTGCCACTTACCCCAGCACAAGCGGTGGCCACATTTTGTGGGAATCCCCTGGCGCTGGCCGTGCAACTGATAGTCTCTGAGGACACAGCTGATTGGGTACTCACTGATGAATATCCAGATGGAGCACGTAACGATCAAAGATGAGGGCTTGGCCCAAGATGTCACTGGCCACTATAGCAGTGGCAAGAGCTTCTTGTACAAGAAAAATAATCGCAATCATACCAATCCATAATCCAATGACAGTAGGTCGGAATTCGGAAGACAATAGTTGTAAACATAGACACAAAACAGCACAGAACAGACAGTAAATAGACGGTACACAAACAAAGTCACATTCATGAAAGAAAGATATATGGACCTCTGGCCTATGGCCACCATTTTCGCACATGACCCCCTTCTTAGAAAGACCATCATCAATGGAAATGCATCTTATGTATGTCAAGTGTATAGCACTTCATCTCTCTTTGGAAAATTTGCCAATTGACAGAACTTGTAACATTAATGTACACAATTTGGAGACAGTTTATAGTCTTAGTGATCTAGGGGTGACACCAGACACTTAACTTTTTCAACTCACGTTGTTTCCATTGTCACTGGTGCTCGAAGACTACTTGGTATGCTAAAAGGGTTTGGAGAAGGCTGTCGGTAGATCCATTTCTCATGAATTACAAAAAGCTCATCAGAACTAAACTCGAATATGCCTCAGTTGTTTGGAACAGTATTGACAAAGTGTACTCAGACAGGGTAGAAGCTATACGGCATAACTTTTTTAAATTTTTGTGTTATCTTTTTAGAGTAAGATTGATTAATATTCATATAATGTTTGTGTGTTATATTAAATTTACCACTTATTTTTCCCGTGTTTTTAAACAAATCAATTAATGCCCTCTTGATTGCAAACCAATTTTTAATTTACACATTCCAATGCCATCAACTACAAAGAAAAGGACATGTCATGAACGTGATGATACAGTTACATTTACCACCACTTCACTTTTAATCGCATTCCAAGGCTATGTCAGAGATTTAATCTATGTCTACAAATTTTTAATATTCATTCTTTAAGTTTTATAAAAATCCAGTAGCGTTTGTTTCTGATTTTATGCTCTGCCCTCGATATGTTTCATTTGTTGAAAGTAGATTTCTTGTCCTGAAACAAATGTTTTATTGGGTTTTTACTAAAATCTTTCTGTAAGTGCGAATGTATATGGTTTTAAACAGTATGATGTCTTTGTTGGAGTTCACAATAAATAAATGAATGAATAAATAAATAAATAAATAAATAAATAAATAAATAAATGGGATTCTCAACGTCCCACGCTGAAGTATGAAAGGGATGCTCATTTTGTTCACAAGGCACAGTCGCAAGCCATGCTAGACAGCAAACTGTCCGTGAATTCAGACCTTAAAAGCTTTAGTGTGACGATCGAAGGGATAGCAAACATTCTATGCCCAGTGAATGCTCTTCCAGCAATTCTGGAAAGAGGCCCGCCGATACTTGCACAGGGCATCAAAGACCAGGGTCTCCTTTGTGGGCTCGATTTCTTGAACTACAAGTTCTACCAGTTCATGGACTTGAAAAGTTTCAAGCATGAAATGCTCCATGGCAACAGCGTGAGAGTGATGGACACGAAAGAAGGGGTGCAGCTGGAAATTCGCCGAAAAATTAGCTACAGCAAATCACGATCATAAGCTGCTAGTGAAAGGCTGCAGAGTGCATCGTACACCAGGACCTCCTTATTGATGAGATCAATTTCTTGAAGAACAAGTTCTGCCTGTTCGTAGACTTGAGAAGCTTCACTTCAAGCATGAAATGTTCCATGGCAACGGCCTGAGAGTTATGAACATGAAGGATGGGGTGCAGCTGGAAATCGCAAAAAAAACACAGCCACAGCAGATCGCAATGACAGGCTGCTGGCGCAAGTCTACATGCTGGCAGCGCACAGGTTTCATTGGAACAAAACCGTCTCAGCAGTATCCTCTTCTAAGTATAGGCACGCACAGCGAACAGTGCACAGAAGTCAAATGGACAGCGGTTTGTGGATAGATCCAACACTCAATATGATCATACTATGGCAAACCTGTTGCAACATGACAAGTACCTGATAAGCCTGTTGACGGGTCCCTATTGTCAGAAGTTACAGTTCATTGTTTTGTTGTGCCCAACTTACCTGAACGTTAACAACAAAGCCTACAAAAAGAGGTTCTTTTTCACAGCCTATTTATCATCATCTTCCCAGTCGTCTTGACAGGTGTAAATGAATGGCTAAAGACAGCCTACAAAGCACATGCAGGAATGCAGACGCTGATGTTTTAGATAACTGTACCGCATCAAAAGACACATGAAGAAGCAGAGCGACAAGTTAGTCAACTTGGGGTTCAGTGCCTGGCACGACAGCCTCAGTGTTTGGGTCCTGACACAGCAATACACTAGGATCAGCAAGGGGTTTAAAGAGAACATCGGGATGCACATGCTTTTCTACACTCCTGGCAAGACAGACAATGACATCATCAAAGAATACTCGATGGAGCCGGACAAAAAAGAAGTGAAGCAGTTGCTCGGTCAGCTAAAGGAGCAGGAACACGGCAAGCTAGTCTTCAGGCTGAGGCACCCTTACAAGATCGCATGTGGCTGAGGACTCATGATCGTGAGTGTGGCTACCTTTTTCAATCGAGCGAAACCACGTTCTCTTCGGGCTCCCATGAGTTGAAGCTGTTCGGGTAGCCCTTCCACTTGATCAGGAAGAACTTTTTGCTCCACACATTCTTCGTCTTGAGCACCTTTTTGACCCTATTGACGTCGTTGTCATCACCTTCTGCAGCTCATCCTCGAAAACCGTGCCAAGGACCTCTTCGCCATGAAGGTTGACGATTTTGTACATGAAGAGGAGGGCGCGCTCGGGTCAAAAAGGACCCCGGAGATCGTGAAGATTTCGTTTTTCCCGTGCGACAGGTACCCTTTCGTGAAGACGGCCTCGTACTTCGAAAGTACACTTTTCCCAAACAGGGAACTTGGGCTTCAGCCTCCTGGCTGCAAATGTTTTTCCTCTATAGGGCTTGCAAGGCACATCCTGTGGCTTCATCAGGATGCTGCAATGCTTGGTGCAAGACATCAACCAAGATGTGCGTGTTTGTATGGGTTAAGCACTTCCACAACAGCCTTTTCAAGGTCTGGTAGAAGCTCTCCACAACACTGGCCTTCTTGCCACTGTACGTGTTGACCAGTGGATGTCTTTTGCCGCCAGTGTCAGTCTCGCTCCCTTTGTCTGTCTGTAGCTTTCTGGGCCTCTGGCAGCTCTCACTGATGATGCTTTTGAGTGCTGAAAAAGTGTCTTTGCCCGCCTTTGTTTTGATAGGCTCGGCTCATGCAAACTTGCTGAGCACGTCAATGACAGTCAGCATGTAGTGTGACCTCCATTGTCCCAGGCATACACTTGCATCTCTACTAGGGCAAACTGTCTCTGTTCATCTTTTCAGGTCGAAAACGCTTTGCACGGCCTCTACGTCACTCTGGGCCATCATGTAATACCAACTCTAGACGAAAAGCAGAAGGGAAATCATCGAAGTCGACGAGCTTGCCCTCCCGATCTGTAATTGATAGTCTAATACTGTTGAGGTTGCTACCCAATTTGAAGGGCATTGTGAGGGGGCTTCTGATGTCATAGACCACGTCTTCTCAGATTTCAGTGGTGTCTTCCAGGGAAGGATTTGCAGATAACCTTTTGGAGATGTGCAGGCGTCTGCCCACACCCCTGTAGTGGAATTTGGCCTTGCTGCATAATTCTTGGCCCTATCAACCGTGTCGCAGTGGAGCCTCAATATTGACAAAATCTACCCTCCATTGGCTCTCTATGCTTATTCAATTATCATCTTTTTGAAACCAAGCAGGGCTGTGAAGCTCTTTTCGGCGCTAAAGTCGATCTTCAACTCTTTGGCAAGATCTAGGTAGACTTTGCCTGTTGGCTTTATTTTTCAGAAGGTGATCTTGTCTGGCAGTCCGATGCCCTCGTTTAGGGTGTTGATACGTTTGTAATTGTCAGGTTGCACCGTCCTTTCCATTGCCTATTTGAAATACGATAGTGGATGGTGTTGTTCTCTTCTGTCAAATTGTACCAAGAGTTGTACAGTGTGCAGCACTGCCACTGTATGCTGATGAACCCTGTTAAATCAACGTTGGGGTCAAAGTTGATCGTGCCAGTTGCCCTGTATTGTACTTATTACTGTCCAGATGATCATTGTAACTATGTATATATGTACATCAAAAACATGCCAAATTCCCAACTTTTCAATATAAATCAATACATGTCATGTGTTTCTCTTTTTCTTAAAATTAAGAACGGTCTGAAACCCAAAAAACAGCAAAACCTGAATTCACATGTCGAAGCCTAAAATTAGGGTTGGTCGGACAAGTCGCCTTTATATGGTGTAGTAAAATGCCCTCTCGTATACAGATTTTCTTTGTGTAATCATGCATATGATGAGGGTTCTCTGTGCTTGAACTGCTTCGTTCATCTCGTAAGACTTCCTTATATCCGTAGTAGATTAAAAGAAGAGAAAACTGAAGACGAGTGTATGACTTTTAATAAAATATGGTGCTTTCAATCGGGTTCGAACTCACAACCTACGATATTCACTCATCCAGCAGAGTTACAACGGATAGAACCACTCAACCAAATCCCCCAAATCTTACAAAAGTGACACAGTGGCGGTGACAAATAAAATGACCTTAGACCACTAATGCCGACACAGGAACAAGAGGGTAGGCCATGTGAAATTTTTCTTTGCTATATTTTTAGCTAGTTTCAAAAGGAGCGTTATGTTTAATGGCCGTTATCATGAGGATTACAAATTTATGACTTCCGATTGATTCCTGCACACGGAAATACGTGTAATTACGGAACTTCAAGGTAATCGCTTTGTACGGTTGTTCAAACTCGAATTAAAATTTTATTATAATAAAATTTTTATCACATAAATATGTTCTATGAAAGGCCATAAGGGACATTCTGTAAAGCAAAAAAATTCATGCTCACGAGGAACTCTTCCATGCTCACAGGAAACGTTTCCGTGCTCATAAAATCTATTCAGTGCTCACAAGAAATTATTTCGTGCTCACTGAAAACTTTTTCATGCTGACGAGACACTTTTCCGTACTCTCAATACATTATTTGGTGGTCACGAGAAACTTTACGTGCACAAGAAAATATTCCGTACTCATAAGAAACTATTCCGTGTTGACGGGTATTATTCCGTGAGCAAAGAATACTTTAAACTACCATTTCAACGCAAACATAAGGAGTCAGAATTACTGATGCAACAATGCAACAACTGCTGAGCCAGAATTACTAGTGGCAATATAATTTATCTATTATTTATCACATACATAGACCCAGTTATCCCTATAGTATGACGTCACACTATAGGTATATGACTACGATGAATCCATATTCCACATGTGGTGGATATGGGACCCGGACTACTTTTAAAACGTAAACAAAAATTCAGCTGTTCAGTTCAGAACTTATTTTCAAATCCCTGAAATGCAAGTGGGAGGGTAATGAAACATAAGGAAATATGGAGTATTAAAATATATGTGTAGAACACAAAATACCGTCGATACTAGAATTTTTATGAATTTGTGTTTCTTCGTCGTTGATTTCGATTGAAACGTTTGATTTGTACACCTCTGACATTTTAACGGTATGTTACCGGCATTTTGTGTTGTCTACCTCGTCAAAATTGCCCTTCTCGATGTCCATCAAACAACATAATAAGCATAGCCGATAACCCAAGACACGTACCAATCATCCCTACAGCAGTAAGAATGTTTTCTGAAGCAACATTGACGGGTTTCAAGTTCAACATCACGATCAATGCTGCCGCGGCAGTCAACCAGTCGAGCCCCCGGGGCGAGCCGATGAAGCAAAGAGCGTACATTATTTCTGACAGCAATGACGATACTCCGGACTTGAGACTCATCAGAAGAAACGCTATTATATTTTTCAAGAGCGACGAGTTCACAATGTTATCAGTGCATTTAAAGATGCAAGCTATTGTTTTGTCCATGCATATTGTGCATCACGTTTCCTGTATTGTACCTTGTTGTTGAACTTCCGTCGTCTCGCGTCTGAGCTAAGAAAGACTCGTTGCTTGTATGTTGTCTTACCGATTGAGTCAGAGCCGAACACTGTTCTTCATTATATTTAAACAAGCTCATTTTATTCGTAAAATATTAAACATACAATTGACAATTTCGTAAAACATAATAATTGTTAATTTTGAAAATTTCATACAAACTTTGCAAAGAAGAATTATTTGAATGATGTTCGAATATTGACAAAAATGACCCGTTCTCGCCAGCCGCGGCTGAGTGTCGTGACGTCCCGCTTGTACGTCCAATAATTTTATGAATGAATTTTCACTAAAATTGATGTTATAGTAAGTACCAAATAAATACCTTGCATTAAAAATCCATAGTCTTTCCTATTTCCGCTTGATTCGCACAGAAAAAGCCCTACGAGAGACGCTAATTATCCATAGGAGCAGCCCGACATGTTCAGCTGTTCGCAGTCAAGTCAGCTGTGACCCAGCAGCCACGACCGCATAACACAAGCGTATGAATTCTTGTAAAATACTCCCTCTCGTTTTTTCCCAGTAATTATCATTCCTTGAAGGTTTATTCACGGAAAACTGGGTCTATGCATGTGATAAATATATAATCCCCCGTATTCCTCACTCGTGTGTCTGCGTCGCTGACTCGTGATTCCCCGTGTAGCGGCCGTATCCCCCCTTGCCTACGGCTCGGAGGGATACGGCCGCTACACGGGGAATCACTCGTCCGCGACGCAGCCACACTCGTTCGGAATACGGGGGGATTATATATAAATATCACCTAGTAAATCGAGATAGTGTCATATAGTGGCATCTTTTCGTATCATATTTATTTCATGGAAATAGTATTTGCACGACGTACACATCACACGCTGTTATCTACACTTGCTCCAAGACAGAGAGCATATAAATATCAAAAGAGAGAAAATGAAGGAATAAAGTTCCGCAGACTGCTGTATTCATGGTAGGATGTTATGTAGATCGTGGGAGTGCACGCTATGACCCACACACTTGTGAATCTTGCTAGGTCACCCAGTAACTGTTGCCGAGGAAAGCCAAGGCCAATCTAGTCTTAATGTGAATGTGTGCAAAACGTTACGCGTACGGAACGCACAAGCAACCGTGCGTTGCGTTTTTGCTATGCGAGCAATCTCAACCTCCCTATTTATGAAGTGCAAAATTTTCCTTCGTCCTTTATTGACCGGAAAGGGGCATATAAATGCCGATTTATATTCTGCTTAAAATTGCCCAAACTCACACACGTCCTTCTTCTAGTTTACGTGTATGTTGTTCTAGCATCGGCCTGTCCGTGTCTGTCTTAATTGACAGTAGCGCTATCGACTCAAACGACAAAAGAATTCATGACTGTTGACACTCTTTTGATTTCTGCCTATGTGTCTTAGTGACCCTCCCTAAGTATTTCAACCTATCATTCCTACTCGTTTTTAAAGTCATTCACTTGTTGCCGACTGAAAAATGCTTTACAAAATTATTGAAGCCCGTCTCGAAATGGACTCAAACAGTAGAATTTGCCGCCAATTACTCACATACGACGAGATCATTAAAAGTGCAGGCTGTGGAACATACATATAATTAGCTGTCATGTAAACACGGAAACTGGTCATTTTCTTATAACAATTACATAGACTTCTGGCACCTACCTGCTTTGGAAAGTTTACTCTTCAGCCTTTTGAAGCTGCGTGGCTTCAATACGAGTTTAAGCTCATCATTAAGAATTTTAAACTGGAGTAACTCGTTGGCATAAGCAATGTTATTATCTTCGAATATGCGCTCGCACCCTGAGGACGATAGATCATATTTCTTCATAAATGTATTGATGTCCATATCTGTGAAGTCCAATCTGTCAATCAAAAACTGGAGACACTTTCTAGCTTGTTTTCTGAAAGATCTTTTGTCAAAAATAAAAAGAACGAAACAAATTACCGCAGGGCAATATCCTAAAATGAATGGATACTAGTGTTTATGTAAGAAACCACTTAATAAATTCACACTTCCGAGCAAATCCTATTTGAGATTATTTCCTTACTTACTTCAGCTGCTTAATTAAGTCCAACACACTCCAAAGCACATCCTTGCTCTTAGATTCAGCAGCATCTGCAATGTCCATAATGGAATCACAAAAGTTTCCACTCAATGATGAAGCCATGAGCTTTCCGATCTCTTCGAGGTCTTTAATCAATTCATCATATGTTGGATCCAGCTTTTTCAAAAGTTTTTCGATTTGTGACTCCATCTTTGAATCTCGTCTCGTCTGCTTTCAACGAAGAGTGCGTAATACTACAATGTTCAGTATTCAGCTTGTGACTGAGCTGAAAGTCAGAGTAGCTCAAAATGATAAAGCCTTTCCGGGGGCGTCGAGTAGAATATTAAAGGTTGCCTAAGCTTCTGTAAATTTGGGATAATAGTGTGATACCCCCGTGTGTCATTGAGCCGAGGTCGCTCACGGTCGCAACGTCGAAATTGTTGTATGATGACAAAGAAGATCTGATACTCTCTATGCGCTTTTAGAGGCCCATTAAACGTGCAACAGGAAAAAAAGCAAGCCGGTCTGCAGTTTACGAAACTCCAATGCAGACGTTTGGCGTTTGTGAGTTAAGTGGATGTGACTTGGAATGTATCTGCTTGACATAGACATTGGAACGAAGCAAATCTCTCTTTTATCATAGCAGAAATTCTAATGTAGGGATGCTTTGATGTACTGTGAAACACTTTCAAAAGAGCTACCCTAATTTTCTACGGGCAAACAATCGGTTAGATATCAGGGGTGTATAAACAGGTCTGTATCAGGCCTGGTATTACATGAATGTATACAGTGATGTAATTTCTGAGTGTATCCAGTGCTGTGACCACATGACTGAAATACTGGTGTACAAACAGTGGTGTGTCAGTGTTGAATTACAAGGTCAAAAATTCGTCAGATTTCAGGGTGTATATTTTCAGAAACATGGCCAATTTTGATGTCACAAATGAATGCATTATGAAGATAGCGCATTATTGTTATGATAATTAATTTAAAGTTTATTGAATAATATTTCATAGACGACAATGACACCGATGATGATATATCTGTGTTGATTTTAAAGTAGTAATTCTGACTGTGACGTCATACGATTTGATTTTCAATTAAAGTCGTACACGCTGCTAATAGGGAAGACTTCGACCGTTTCTCAATCTTTTATTTCCTCAATAAAAATATGGCCATTCTCTTCAAAAATCAAGAATGCAAATAGGTTGGTCGCTGTTCAGATTTTGATATTATGCATACAAATTACCTGAATTTTCTCGACATTGCAAATTCTAAAAGCTTCCATCTCTGTGCTTGCTTTATAGAGATAATTAATTTTTTCTTATACATAATTCGGCAAAATGTTATTCCACGAACTTCAAAATGGAACCCAACGAGTGGTTGGTCGACACAGTGTAATCGTAAACGTTGGGGTGAGTATCTGAAGAGCTACCTCAACAGTCATATAAAATATGAAGTCGACAGTATAAGTTTATCTATTCTACTATTACAAGAAAATATACACTGCGTTCGATAGGGGGCGCTATCTTAACTTCTATCGTAATATGTACGGCAACGCTACAATTCTACTTAACTGTTAATGTGTCAAAATTACAATGCTACAATTACAATAGAATTGTAGATTTTCTTTATTTGCCCCCTTTTTGGAATAGATATATAATGTGCAAAAACGCTAGTAGAATATGTACAGGTAGACAACTGTTGATTGAGTTAACTGCCTTTGCAACTTTCTTGATTTTGCTTTCATGTATTTGTTTGAAATTGCACACACAGGTAATGTATTCGTAATGCTCTCTCCATAAATCGTTTTTTACCACTATTCAACCAATTTCAAGTAATACTGAAAATGTTTAAATCAACTTCATATCATCAAACAGCAGGACTGAATTGATTCAAAAATGTTACATCGAATGTCTACAACCAGAAGTTTTCAAAGTGATGGTGCATGATGTACCCATAACTATGACACTCTCTTTAAGTGATAAAAATATCAGCACCACATCTGCGTAGGGGCTTTCTTAATATTCATTGATCTTTGGCGGAATGTTTTCAACCTCTTGTGATGCAGTATATTCAACCCGCTGTATCTGTAATTTACATAGGTTTCTACATTAAATTTTATCGACTGACTGTCCCGCAGTCACCAGTCAGCAAGTGTACAAGGAATAGGAACGGCGCCACCTGGCGGTTCAACAGAGGGATACTTTCCATTGGGTATACACTCACACATTGCCAACGTTTTAAACGCTCTCCTGCCAACCGTCCCTCCACAGGCTCTAACCTGCTCAGTACATAAATGGAAGATGTTCAGTAATTTTTTTGAGTTTGCTATTCCTTTTCTACCAGGAAACTATATCGATTAGTTCTTCTCAGATCTGTGAACGAGCGAAAAAGGCTTTTGAATTGCAGCTTGCAGAAAAATTTTCCCTCATTTCTTGGATGACCAGTACCACGCATTCGTGCGAGGGAAATTGAAATGATATCAAGCGAGCTGAGCAATCGGCCGACAGTCAGACGAACACATGGATCCCTCTTTTATTGCCATAGACGTTTTCCCGGTTATCCCATCACGCTTTGGCTGTATCAAACACTTTATACACACTCATAACAACAAAAACATACTGATTTTATGTTGTTCAAAACATTATTATACAAGAATGGCACAAAGTAGCAAAGACTAAAAAATGCCTGGTGTTTTTGTATCCATCCGCGACAAAAATACTGATCAGGGTACAACCTGTTATAGTGTTCTATGAGTAACGTGTCATGCGAACACCCTACGGCTAAAAAAAATTCTCTGTTTATTATACCACAGCGCACTGCTTCATGGAACCGATTAAAGAACTACCATGACGACTGGCTTCGGTTAAACCTTTAAGTCGCCTGCGTGGACAGAAAGTTGAAAGGGCGAATTTTTGGGCACAATATAACTATTGATGTAGTGTACACGTCATAAAATAATGACCTGGTTCGTTGTATGAATCGAACTCCTCGTCGCTGAGGGCTTGAAGTCTGAGGCTTGTGACTGTGAATACGGCGCCAGGTAAAGGTCACATTTCGAAAAGTGGACTTTGATTCATTCTAATATATAAAAATGTTCTCTGCCTAAATTCGCGTTATGAAACTTATGGCTTCATTGAATATAGTAGCCAATAAGAAAATTTATTTGCAATTCTGAAAAATACCAAAAGAAAATTTGACAAGGGTTTTATATCCTACAGAAAATAATGAACATCATCTGAAAAGTTGCTGAGCACAAATCTCGAAGGGGCTCGGCCAAAGCCTCTTTGAAGGGAAAGTACTTTCGCCTAATGACTTTCTCCTTCAAGCTATTGGACCGAAGACTATTTTGCCTTTTGATCAACACAAACACGAAGTTCTATAACAAAGTAAAAAACGTGCATTTTTGTAGCACCGTTCGGGCCTAAGTACTTTATGCCGAATACGACATAATATGTTTGCATCAATTTCAATTGAGGTGATGCCACTGTAGGGGGACATTGAATTAAATATTTCCCAGAAGATCTCGCCAGCATCAAGACTGACTGATGTCAAAAACAATTCTGAGAATAGAGTTTCTAAAATGACGTCACATACGAGAATAGATCTAGACCGTATATTCAGTCAATGGGGGCTGTTTAGCCTTATAAGGCAATACTGACCTAGCAACGTCAGAACAGTCTCAGCTTTCATTGGCTGATTGCTTTTATAGATATGATAAGTACATTGTAGTTACTGTATAACATTTCGTGGCGGGATTGTCGAAGACAGATGTCGAAAAGATTACTGTTGGTGACGTGGTGGTATTATGGCTGCCCATCCAGGTTTTAAGCAGGTAACGTATACAGAAATATGATTGGTAGTTATAGCTTAGTCATATACCCTCAATCGTCTAGTTAAAGAACTGAAAAGTCCTGCTTATCAGTAGAATGAAAACCTATCAACATTACAACCGTACTACAGTACAGAATGTCATATTTTTATCAATGCAATCTGAACGCCACACCTTCGACTATGTGCCTGAGTTCGTTTATTATATTTCCCAATACATGTCACGGTTTTTGATATTTTGCTGCAAATTACGGTCAGATGAACCGGAAATGTTCGGTCGCGGTCCCTCCAGAGGGACGGAGGTCGTGTTTTCGACAGTTGACATTACAACGTCCGATTTCAAAAGAAATTTTTATTGTATGCCTCCCACATCAAGCGAATACAAGAGCGATTGTTTCGCTTTCAATAACTTGTTTGGCATTGCTACACAAAATTGATAGGAAGCGCTTTTTCAGTTGTTTTTGCTCAAGCACTTCTATGACCTTTGACACCCTCAACTTGTTCTGCATGCACGCTGTTCAAAGTTCTTGATTTTGGTCACAAGTTTTATGTACAGTTTCATACACAATTGTAAATCGATTGCATGACTGAAAGAGTGATACAGCGATTTGAAATAATGTACAGAGAGTTGTATGAACATTATAAAGGGAAATTATTGAATGTACACAATCTATACAAGGGATCATAAATCTCTGAGGGCACAATAAGACGTTATGACAACAACAGACCAGCAACTTGTAATTTGATCTGGTATTATTGCTTTGATTCTGGGAAAAAGGTTTGGATTATTGGACGATTAGAAAAAACTGACAACGACTTTTCAAGGCCCTAGTTTCTGAATGAAGGAAATATTGAAAAGTAATCGGTTGACATGCACACGACACAGCAGCATTTATGACGCGTCCTTGATTGAAGGGGCAGGTTGAAGCCTAAATTCCCCGGAGTCAAGATTTCCAATGTGGCATAGCATTTGTTGACTCTGTGGGTGATATTGTGCGTTTACTAACTTCGTGCAGATGCGTTTGAAAACTTAAGAACGCCAGTGAAATTCTACAACCAAAAAAAATATTTTCTACAAGTTCCCGCGTAAGTTGATGAATGGAAAGCTGACTTATCAAGCTGTTGCCAAACAGGCCCACAGGAAAGTTTGATATGCCTCAAACCTTCCTAAAACTGAATGTCCAGAAAAAAAGTTGCAAACGAATATGTATTCATGACACTTCACATCTGTTGGCTCGATGTACTGAGACGTAGTTTTTTGTCACATTCAGTGAAGTGTCAGCACAGATAAGGGTGCATTTTTCAAATGTAGGTAAGTCTTACCTCATTCATTTATCCGTCCTTTCAGGTAAAAATGGCCGAAAAGACTGTTATCGCCGCCGATTTCGAGGTTTGTGTCAAGACTTTTAATGAGTACCTGGACAGTGCCTGGGGAATGCTACAGGATGGTGTTGCTGAGGTCAAAGAATGTGTCTTATACATGCAGAGCACCGAGTGGCCGAGCGACGTCGACGAGGAAATACGAAAGGTTATGCACAGAGTAAAAGAGGTTTATGGAATTCTATTCAAGGAATGTGACAAAATCAGGTAAGTATACAAACATTGCGATGCAGTCTTCGGGATTTTGACTCGTTGTTTCGATTGTTCCTCCACATTTCCTGTATAAGACTTTAATGAGTTAAACCAGTACACATGTGAGGAAATAACCCGATGAAATCTCTCTCTCTCTCTCTCTCTCTCTCTCTCTCTCTCTCTCTCTCTCTCTCTCTCTCTCTCTCTCTCTCTCTCTCTCTCTCTCTCTCTCTCTCTCTCTCTCTCTCAATCCAGGCATGTCATCGAAAAGTGTAAGAATATGCTGGAGTGTTTCCAAATCGACTTTTTATCAAAACAGATGAGTGTCAATCTGGTCCTCTGGCAACAACATTTAGAGAGATACGAACTGCTTTTCCAAACTGAGGGTATCGAACATATATCCTGTTATGTAGGTCATTTCCCCCCACACTCATCATGACCTGAGTTCAATTAGTCTAGAACATTCTCAAGGTCACTGCCCTTAATGACCTCACAACCTTGAATTCAATTAGTCATGTTTGGAATGTTCTGGAAAGTTGATTAGTTGTGTAAGAGAGATAATTTTAGAACAGTAATTAGCATGTCAATAAAAGTTCTAGATTGTTCTTATATGCCTTTATAAAAGGGACGTGCTCAGCTTCCAGTCAGACTTTTGGGATCGTGTCTCTTGTGTGTTACTAAACTCCAGCAGTAGTCATTCTCAAGACTTTTCAAGACCTTCACTGCCAACGCTGGATTTATACTGTGGACTTTGTGCAACTACAAGCCTGCAAGCCGAAGGACTGTTCATTCATCCGACTGACTGTTACAACTCTGAGACTGGAGCTTTGCCGTCCCAGCTGAGATAAGTAGTCTGTACAATTTTAAAGCTTGTACTCTATCCCTGACTTAGCAATTAGTTTTATTTTTGTAATAAATTTTGTTTAAACGTTAACTGCTGAGTTCACCCTTTTGTTCGTTTTCTCTGCACGTAACAAATTGGGGGCTCGTCCGGGATACGAATATTTTGAGCCGTTTGACAACATTTTGCCTACCTTTTCAAAACTACTTTACACTGTGAACTCAGCGAAATTCAATCATGGCGGAATTCAAGCCAGACGAATTTATGGATGACCTCGATCAGGACACATTTAATTCCCTCAGAAAAGACAACCTCATAGCACTGGCAAATTTCCTTAAAGTAGATGTCAAAAGATCTATGCGCAAGCGGAAATACAGTTCAAGATTGCAAAACATTTAGTTAATTCTGGCCATTTTGAGGAGTCTGCCTTAAAAGATTATGAGCCTGAGTCCTCCTTCGAACTCAAAAAATTAGAATTAGAAATACAGGCAGATTTGGAGCTTAAGAAATTGGAATTAGAAAAGGAAATGAAAGAAAAAGAATTGCAAATGGAAGAAAGACAGAAAGAAAAAGAAAGGCAGGAAAGATTAGAAATGGAAGAAAGACAGAGAGAAAAAGAATTGCGATTAGAAGAACAGCGATTACAGGTAGAAATGAGACGTTTAGAGCTTGGACAGTCAGGAAAATTCTTCCCTTCAGACAAGTTTGACATCACTAAGCATTTCAGGTTAGTTCCCCTTTCCAAGAAAAGGATGTTGACAAATATTTTCTCCATTTTGAGAAAATTGCTCAGAGTCTGAATTGGCCTAAGGAGTCCTGGTCTATGCTTTTGCAGAGTGCTTTGGTGGGTAAAGCCAGAGAAATTTACATTCAGTTGTCAGTAGAGCAGGCTTCAAATTATGATTCTGTGAAGGAATTAATTCTCAAGGGTTATGAGTTGGTGCCTGAAGCGTACCGTCAGAAATTTAGGGATTGTGAGAAGGCGAAAGATCAAACTTATGTTGAATTTGCTCGAACAAAAGAACAACTGTTTGATCGTTGGTGTCTTCTGAAAAGGTCAGTCAGAATTATGACAAATTACGACAACTTGTTTTGATTGAGGAATTTAAAAGGTGCATCCGGAGTGACATCAAAGACGTTTATCAATGAACAAAAGGCAGATACATTGGAGGTTGCTGCACGTTTGCCGATGATTATTCATTGACCCACAAATCTTCATTTCTCAGCAAACCATCCCAGTTCTTTTCCTACAGAAACAATGCAGGTAAATTTAACTCCTCCTTTTCATCCAAGAATTTTTCAAAGGAGAGTAGGAAATCAAATGACAACAGTTCACAAAATTCAAGTAACACTCCCACATCATCAGATGCCAAGTCTCAATCTCCTTCTGACAAACAGTTCGGTACACTTTCTTGTAATTATTGTAAGAAAGACGGCCATTTAATGTCAGAGTGTTTCAAATTGAAAAGAAAACGTGAAGGTCAAAGTGGTCAAAGTGGATCTAAGCCCACCGGCTTTATTTCTTCATCAACTCAATTAGAGTCTAATAATGTGTGTAACACATTTTCTGAGGTTAAACCCCTCTTATCCCCAATTAATGAGGTCAAGGTCAATTCTTCTCAAGATAGCATTATGGGTATTTCGAACCATTTATTCATGATGGTTTTATATCACTTTCTAGTGATTTTCTTCCGCTACCCCTGTCAAAATTTTAAGAGATACCGGGGCTTCCCAGTCTCTTTTGTTGGCAGATATCCTGCCGTTTTCTGAAAAGTCATTTTCAGGTTCTAAAGTTCTTATTAAGGGGGTAGATTGCAATGACTACATTCCTGTTCCTCTCCATAATGTCTATTTGTCTTCGACTTTGTTTCTGGACCTGTGACTTTAGGTATTAGGCCTTTTTTGCCTTTTGAAGGGATTCACCTTCTTCTGGAAACGACCTTGCTGGGGGACAAGGTCATTACTAATCCACTTGTGACTGATAATCCTAGTTTAGATCAGAATCCAGAGCCAATAGAGGAAGAAATTCCGGGCCTTTTTCCTTCATGTGCCATTACTCGAGCCATGTCAAAGAAAACTTCCGAGAATCAAAATACTCTCAAAAATAATGTCACAGATGTTGACTTAAATGACACCTTTCTCAGTCAGGTGTTTGACACGGATCATTCCGTTATCCCTCGTGGATTTGAAACTTCCAGTAAAACTTCTGCTGACCAAAGTCAGACATTTTCTCGATCAAATCTCATTGCAGAACAACACAAAGACCCAGATATTTTGTCTTTGTTTGACAGGTTAGATGATGAAGGTAAAACTTCAGATAGCTCTGTTTCCTATTATACAAAGTCTGGTATTCTCATGCGTAAATGGAGACCTCCAGACGTTTTGGTTGATGACGATTGGGCTATAAAACATCAAATTGTGGTTCCAAAGCCCTACCGTGCTGAATATTGCGCCTGGCCCATGAAACTCCCTGGGCTGGTCACTTAGGAGTCAGGAAAACTTATCATAAAATTCTCAGTCACTTTTATTGGCCTAATCTCAGGCAGGATGTAGCACATTTCTGTAAAACTTGTCACACATGTCAAATGGTAGGAAAGCCGAATCAAACCATTCCAAAGGCCCCTTTACAGCCAATTCCTGCATTTCAAGAACCATTTAGTAGGATACTAATAGACTGTGTTGGGCCCCTACCAAAAACAAGATCAGGAAATGAGTACATGCTGACAATAATGTGTACATCAACTCGGTTCCCAGAAGCCATACCACTGAGAAATATAAAGACAAAGACTATAGTGAAAGCTTTAGTCAAATTTTTCACTTCATTTGGCCTCCCTAAATGTGTCCAGTCCGATCAAGGCTCCAACTTTATGTCTGGAATTTTTCAACAAGTAATGGATCAGCTAGGCATTAAACAGTATAGGTCATCCGCCTATCATCCAGAAAGTCAGGGTGCTCTTGAGCGATTTCATCAAACTTTGAAAAACATGGTTAGGACCTACTGTTTTGACACAGAGAAACAGTGGGATGAAGGAATTCATTTTCTGCTCTTTGCTGTTAGAGAGTCAATTCAAGAGTCTCTTGGTTTTAGCCCATTTGAGCTTGTATTTGGACATACAGTCCGTGGCCCACTTAAGCTCGTTAAAGAGAAATTCCTATCAGACGATGATGATTGTCTGAATATTTTGCAATATGTGTCAGATTTTCGTGCAAAACTCTCTAAAGCATGTGAATTAGCCAGAGAAAATCTTGAGTCATCTCAGCAGTCAATGAAAACCAAATATGATAAAAGCACCTCAAAACGGAAGTTTGAACCGGGTCAAAAGGTTCTTGTTCTACTTCCGATTCCTGGCAAACCACTCCATGCTCGTTACTTTGGGCCATATCTAATTGATAAGAAATTGAGTGATTTAAATTACATCATAATAACACCTGACAGGCGAAAACAAAACAGCTATGTCACATAAATATGCTTAAGCCATATTTGGATAGGGATAATCCTACTATAACTCAGCCTGTCAGTGCAGTCAGTTCAAACCATTATGAAGATAGTGATACTGAAACTGACTTGAGTGAAAATACTCTAAACTCAAAGCTGGGCTCGGTCAAGCTTCAGAACTCAGAAATCCTGGAGAAGCTGGAGTCTACAAAGTTGGCACACCTCCAGCCAGAACAACAACAACAGGTGAAAGAACTGCTCCATGAATATAAACACCTGTTTCAAGATGTTCCAACAAGGACAAACGTCATCTATCACGACGTTGATGTTGGGGACAGTAAGCCTGTAAAACAACATCCATACAGACTGAATCCAACAAAAGCAAAATATCTCCAGGAAGAAGTCAAATACCTGCTGGACAATGACTTTATTGAACCCAGTAAAAGTAACTGGAGTTCGCCGTGCATACTTGTTCCCAAATCGGATCACAGTTATCGTATGTGCACAGACTTTAGGAAAGTCAACACCTTAACAAAGACAGACACTTTCCCAATCCCGAGGATTGATGACTGCATCGACCAAGTGGGAAAAGCCAAGTATGTGACGAAATTTGACCTACTGAAGGGATTTTGGCAAGTCCCTCTGATGGATCGTGCTCGTGAAATATCCGCCTTTGTTACACCAGACGGATTGTTCCAGTACAAGGTGATGCCATTCGGAATGAAGAACTCTCCGGCAACGTTCCAACGGATGATCAACGACGTCATATCCGGGCTAGACGGGTGTGCAGCTTACGTTGACGACGTCGTCCTGTATACTGACACCTGGGAGGAACACATCAAGCTCATGCGGAAGTTCTTTGAGAGACTGAGCAAAGCAATGTTGACTGTCAACCTTGCCAAATCTGAGTTTGGTTGGGCGAGGGTGACTTACCTCGGACATACTGTAGGACAGGGTGAGGTAAAACCTGTTGATGCCAAAATCAGTGCCATTTCAAGTTTTCCCATACCAAACTGCAAACGACAACTGATGCGCTTTCTCGGTATGGCTGGTTACTACAGAAAATTCTGTCCAAATTTCTCCGCAATTACTGAGCCTTTGACTAACTTACTTAAAAAGAAAGTAAAGTTTGTTGGTCAGAGCAATGCCAACAGGCATTTGATACACTTAAAGCCATACTGCAAAGTGCTCCAGTGTTGTCTGCACCAGATTTCACTTTGCCATTCAAATTAGCTGTGGATGCTAGTGATACGGCTGCTGGTGCGTTTTATTGCAAGAGGATAGTCATGGTGTAGATCATCCTGTTTGCTATTTTTCACGCAAATTTAACAAATCCCAGAGAAACTACTCTACAATGAAAAAGAGTGTTTATCTTTGATATTAGCTTTACAGCATTTTGAAGTTTATGTTACTTCTTCAAATCAGCCAATAGTGGTTTATATTGATCACAACCCTCTTGTATTTCTACAGAATTTAAAGGCAAAAATCAGAGATTGCTAAGATGGAGTTTAATTTTACAGGAGTTTAATCTTGACATTAGACATATCAAAGGCAGAGACAATTTAATTGCAGACTGTCTCTCTCGTATTTAGAGTTTTTGTTGTTCACTTTCAAGAAATTTTACTTTAGAGTAAAACAAAATTGAGTACTTAAATCCTCTTTAAGATTACATTTGTAAAAGAAAGATTTTTCTTTGAAAAATTTTCTTTTTTGAAGAGGGGGTGTGTTATGTAGGTCATTCCCCCCCACTCATCATGACCTGAGTTCAATTAGTCTAGAACATTCTCAAGGTCACTGCCCTTAATGACCTCACAACCTTGAATTCAATTAGTCATGTTTGGAATGTTCTGGAAAGTTGATTAGTTGTGTAAGAGAGATAATTTTAGAACAGTAATTAGCATGTCAATAAAAGTTCTAGATTGTTCTTATATGCCTTTATAAAAGGGACGTGCTCAGCTTCCAGTCAGACTTTTGGGATCGTGTCTCTTGTGTGTTACTAAACTCCAGCAGTAGTCATTCTCAAGACTTTTCAAGACCTTCACTGCCAACGCTGGATTTATACTGTGGACTTTGTGCAACTACAAGCCTGCAAGCCGAAGGACTGTTCATTCATCCGACTGACTGTTACAACTCTGAGACTGGAGCTTTGCCGTCCCAGCTGAGATAAGTAGTCTGTACACTTTTAAAGCTTGTACTCTATCCCTGACTTAGCAATTAGTTTTATTTTGTAATAAATTTTGTTTAAACGTTAACTGCTGAGTTCACCCTTTGTTCGTTTTCTCTGCACGTAACAATCCGAAATACTGGACAGCGATTTGACAAAAGTTACTGAGATGCATTTCAAACCAAATATGGAAAAAGGAGATTTTAAAAAACTTATGAAAGAAATTGAGAAAGCAGGTAAGAGGAAATAAAAATTGAAGACAATGCCCTGTCCCCGTATAGTTCATATTGTGGTCTTTTGTGTAAGAGGCCGGCAAAGTTGGCTAATATCCGACTTTTTGGTGACAAACTTAATTGAAATCTGCTACATAACAAATTTAGGTTCGTTGGTGTTATTCACAGTGTGTAAATTTATCAAGTACCAGCAAAACGATCTGCTATTAGTTTGTAAAATGTTGCCAGCTATTTCCAATCACACTTATAAATCTTCTTTATAGTGCAGAAATTGGTTTGCACGTGTATCAAATTATTTCCTGCCAAGGCTCATTATCATAATTTACTCCAATTCCTCGGCGAAAAATCACAGTTCTTCGATTTTGTTCACCAACGAGAAGACGTGTAAACAAACGCGCGATAGATATGTCTTTAAGCGCAATAGTGAACACTGGGTTTATTTTAGCTAATTTTTAACAGAAGCATAATGAATAAAAAATAAAATTGAGAAAATATACAAGATTGCAATGTTTGAACTGTGAAAATTATGAAAGAAATTGGATGGGCAAAGTGGTACAAAGCGGTAACTAGTAATGAAAATTAGTAATTAAAGGAGTTCAATATCCTAGCCAAGAACACACGTCAAGTCGGAGCAATGGCGCCAATTTTATTGCATATCATATTTAACCTTGACTCCATTCTGTTTCTATAGAGCTCGCAAAGTGCTACATCGAAAATATCATGGAAGGTGACCTGGCGGAACTTTCAGACCAGTGTGATTTTTCATCGGAAAATGTGACGTCACAGCTTACTAAATTACTACAAGAGATTGAAGCTGTGAGGCAGAACTGTATTGGTTACCTACAATCGAAACAATCAACCTGCAACGCAATTGGCAAAGTTTTGTCCGCTCTGAGTTTCCTAGGAGGCGCTGTCTTTTGGTGCAGTATCAGATTACCGTTGGTACCAGCACTCGTCGTCGGCGCAGTGGGAGCAGTTGTACACCTTGGCGCTGAGAAAGGTCTTGAAATAGTTCACAACGGTGACTTTTGAAATAGTTCATAACGGTGAGTAGAAACAGCGTCCATACATTTAACTGCCACAAACCTTCTGTGTGATAAAAAGTCGACAAAATTATCATAAACTGACGCTTTCTCAGTGTGTGAGTGAAGCCGAAGCTACTGTGATAGATAAGATCGTTCCACTCGTAGACAACAGACTTACACTAATATTTTTACGTATTTTCAGAAGGAGAAAAGATAAACAGAAAAATATACGACGTCCAATCGACCATGTTCAAATTGGAGGAAGCACCGAAACATGAAATCATATCCTGGAAGTATCTCATTACCAAGTTCAAGGAACTGGCCACTTTGCTTCGAGAAGGCGTCGTCAAGGTCAGGGAAGAAGACATTTACGACATTAACTCACTCTTCAAAGACGCTAAGAAGTCCCTCAACAACTTTAGACAGCACGTTGATGAATTTGCTCTGGATGTAAAACGTGTAATTGATGAGCAATGTTGATTCGGATTTTATTATGTTAATTTTGATCCGTGTTTCTTACCACAGTCTTATAGTTCGTATTTGCATAAAATTGCAACCTTGTTTGACGAGAGTCGCAGCCTGAGCGTCTCAGCTGTCTCGTCATCCGCCACCCAGAAATCAGTGGTTTATAGTGTACCCTAAACTCACATCGCGAGTCGATGCGAAACATGTGCGTACTTCGAAGGCTACTGCAAAATCAAGTGGGTTTTAAACACTTAACTGCACTCACAGGTACTTATCCATATGATCTTGCACTGTTGCGTTTGATTTTCTGTCGAACAACTTTGTAGCTATTTAAATCTGCAAGATGAAATGTTTATGAAAAGTTGAGATTGCTTTCTATTTTTAAAGTAGGCTACAGAGGCTCTTTATTCGGCTGACCAATATTTTGTTATGGAATAAATTACTTCAGGCACCTTTTACAATAATGAAATGATAATTTTGAACTTTATATTAGCTCATATGGTACATTCAATGCATATTTTACACATTTTTTAAGTTACTATTAAAATTATTTACATAAATTGAATTTCAGGTGTGTTTTACGTATGTTGGACTGTCTATTATTGCGCAAGAATAACATTTTTCTTACAAAATGTTAACGGCATTGCCGCTTTGGATGATTTCGGACAACTTAAACCGTAGCTCTCATTTTGTTGCTAACTTCAAGTTCTACAACTCGTTTTTGTAGTCCATGTGTACGCAAGTATTGATAACGCATAGTATTCGCACCACAGACTGGGCGGCAATGACATTGACACAACAGACTATCCGACTGGATTTTGTATTTCTTCTTTTATAAGACCGAAACTGAAACTGGAGGCTGCGGTATTTATTACTAACGATTCCCAGTTCAGGAACAAAGTACTCCCATGAATGTTTTTTACTCAACTGTACTATTACATACTACCAAAACAGTTCCAAACTGACCCCTTGAAGTTTTCATTTGCACAGCTTTGTAATATAACCACTCTGTATTCACGACAGTTCATTTGGCCATTATTCGTTTTATTTTGATGTTCAACGATTTCATTAACAAAACTATAAAAATACAACTTCGAGTTACTCTCAGGGTCTATCGGTAACTCCAGCTGCTCATATCCACAAATATACCAAGCACTCATAAAGCACAGACATTTTTAATCAACCGACCATGTCCCTTTATAAAGAAGTGTCAAGAGTTACATCAGCCAAAAGGAATGTACAAGTAGATACACATGTACGTGGGCGTCCATGATGTGAAACCAGTCGTTTTACAATCATAAAATAGACATGAAATTTATGGTCTATTCAAAATTGTATTTGACATGGTCTAATAAGATAAACACTCGACTTAACTGATGAATATTTGGGATTAACACTTGCTCTATGTTTCACTATCATAAAACACCCATCGGGGTAATTTTGGTTTACAAGAATTCAACTGTAATTATGGTGGTTCTTGAAGCGGATTATATACACCAAGACCTTGGACCGTTTCGACCCCGTCAGCCCTGGTCACCTCGTCACCTCCACACGTCACCTCAACAATGAATGTGAAAAAAACTTTGGAGTCCATCCATGCCTCAAACCCCTCATGCCTTTCCATCGGTATTACAGAGAAAAAGTGCTAGGGTGTGGTGCCTGTATTTTGCGCATCAAAACGGCTAAATCATTGTTTTGAAGCAACTATACTTTCTCACAGCCTGAGAATTACCACTGCTTCTCCCAACCAAGTTGAATGATAAGTTTAAAATGTTGTCACAAAATGAAAAGTGTTACGGAGCAAATCCCGTTTCCATCCATATTTATCCACAAATATAAAATGTACCCATTGCGAGCAGACATTTTTCATCAAGCGACCATGCCCCTTTATGAAGTAGTATCGAAAGTTACGTCAACCAAAAGGAATGTGTAGATCACATGTACGTGGGCGTACATGAAGTGAAACCAGTCGTTTTACAATCTGAAACTTAGAGATATAAAAATTACGTCCAGTTAAAATTTTTATAGAACATGGTCTTAACTGATGCATATTCGGACTTTACACTTGTTCTATTTATCACTATCATAAAACACCGCGACCTCTGACCGTTTCGACCCCGTTAGCCCTTGTCACCTCGACCCCGACAAACTAGTCACCTCGACCATGGATGTAAAAAAAACTCTTTATTTTAACCATGCCTCAACCCCTCACACCTTTCCTTTATTTCAGGGAAAACTTGAATCATTATCTCGAAAACACGTCGTTGATTTGCTTCGATGCTCAGAGCACTTTGAGAGGCTTTAGGTGAAGCTAGTAACGCCGGGAACGCTCTGTATCCTAAAGACCTCCATACCCGAGCCTTGGTAGATGTATTGTATTGTTCCACACAGTAAATTGTCGCCCCACACGCACAGATCCTAGGGCGCGGTGCCTGTAATTCGTGCATGAAAACGGCTAAATCATTGTTTTGAAGCAAGCATATTTTCTCACAGGAACACCATCGCATCTCCCAACCAAGTTGCATGATAAGTTTTAAATGTAAGCACATAACAGGAAAAGTTTGACGAAGTCGAAGTGACAGAGGTACCGGGGTCGAGGTGACTACAATCAGCGACAAGAGGGTGTGTTGTACCGGGGTGGAAACCGAGAGAGGTCAAGGCGACTTGCTCCCTTTTAAGCATAGACAGAATCAGGGTTCCTGTCAGATGATACGTATGTTCAAATATAAGTTGGTCAATGAATTTGTTTTTCATAGAGTTATGATTCTTTAGCGGTTAGATGAAACTACTGACATCCAGACTCAGTAAAATTACGTGACAGTATCTCTTGCCCACTTCGTCACTTGGTCCGACTGTAGTAGCTTCACTTACAAACCATCTCTCTGAACTGATCAAGTGAACACTTACATTAATGCGCTGAGGATCGCACAAACATTTAATTATAGCGCTCTTCACGGCATTCTGTTAGTCACATTCATAGCCTAATATCGTCCTACGTAAACTTTGCAAACATCTTCACGAATCCTTAAAATTAAATGGATAAGGCAATGACATTTACACGTTGTTAAGTTCAACTGAAATACTACTTTTTGACAACTACAAAATTATACACTCAGGAAGACGCAGACAGTCCCATAAACGATATTTCGATCGTACCGTCGCCAAGTTCAATGCTACAACTCGTTTTTGAAGTCCGTGTGTATGAAAGTATTGGTAATGCATTGAATTCGTATCACATATTGGCCAACATAGACAATGACACAACAGACTATCCGATTGGATTCGGTATTTCTGCTTTTATAAGACCGAAACTGAAATTGCAGATGTGGTATTTGTTACTTTCCGTTCCTAGGCCAGGGACTAAGTACTCCCATGAGTGTATGTTTCCCAACTGTACTATCACCTACTACCAAAACAGTTCTAATCTGACCCCTTGAAGTTTTCATTTGCACAGCTGAGCATTAGAGACACTTTGAATTTACGAGAGGTAATTTTAGAATTAAGCTTACTCCTTTTCACTTTAATCTTAACGATTTCAGTAACAAACTTCCATGAAGTGAAATCAGTTGTTCTACAATCGTGAAACAGATATATGCAACTCCTTTTTAAAATATTTATAGAAAAACATGCTTCAATATCTAAACGTTGTCGTTGTTGAAGTGTTAGCAAATACAGTCTGAAGTAGATAATACAGAATACGTCAGAATATTAAAGCTGTCAGAATCTATGCCACATTTTCTAGGTTCAAAATTTTGAGCATTTTCAAGTTACTCTCACGGTCTATCGGTAACTTCAGTCGCTCATATCCACAAATATGGAATGCACTCATAATGCACAGACATTTTTAATCAACCGACCATGTCCCTATATGAATAAGCGTCAACAGTTACATCAGCCAAAAGGAATGTACAAGTAGATACACATGTACATGGGCGTCCATGATGTGAAACCAGTCGTTTTACAATCGTAAAACAGCCATGAAATTTACGGTCTATTCAAAATTGTATTCGACATGGTCTGATACAGTAAACATTCCACTTAACTGATGTATATGTGGGCTTTACACTATTTCTATGTTTCACTATCATAAAACATCCGACAGGGTTACCTTAGTTTACGAGAATTCAACTAAAATTATGGTGGTTCTTGAAGCGGCTTACAGTGACCTCCACCTCCACCCTGTCAGTTCTTGTCACCTCGACACCTCCACACAAGTTACCTCAAAAATGAATGTAAAAAATATCTTAAGTCCATCCATGCCTCCACCCTCATGCCTTTCCTTCGGTATTACAAAGAAAAAGTGCTAGGGTGTGGCGCCTGTATTTTGCGCATCAAAACGGCTAAATGATTGTTTTGAAGCAAGCATATTTTCTCACAGAAACACCACTGCTTCTCCCAACCAAGTTGCATGATAAGTTTAAAATGTTGTCACGTAAAATGAAAAGTGTTACGGAGCAAATCGCGTTTCCATCCATGTTTATCCACAAATATAAAATGTACCCATTGCGAGCAGACATTTTTCATCAAGCGACCATGCCCCTTTATGAAGTAGTATCGAAAGTTACATCAACCAAAAGGAATGTCTAGATCACATGTACGTGGGCGTACATGAAGTGAAACCAGTCATTTTACAATCTGAAACTTAGAGATATAAAAATTACGTCCAGTTAAAATTTTTATAGAACATGGTCTTAACTGATGTATATTCGGACTTTACACTTGTTCTATTTATCACTATCATAAAACACCGCGACCTCTGACCGTTTCGACCCCGTTAGCCCTTGTCACCTCGACTCCGACAAGCTAGTCACCTCGACCATGGATGTAAAAAACCTCTTTATTTTAACCATGCCTCAACCCCTCACACCTTTCCTTCTTTATTTCAGGAAAAACAGGAATCATTATCTCGAAAACACTTGCTTCGATGCTCAGAGCACTTTGAAAGGCTTTAGTTGAAGTTAGTAACGCCGGGAACGCTCTGTATGCTAAAGACCTCTATACCTGAGCCTTGGTAGATGTATTCTATTGTTGTACATAGCAAATCGTCGCAACATACGCACAGATCCTAGGGCGCGGTGCCTGTAATTAGTGCATGAAAACGGCTAAATCATTGTTTTGAAGCAAGCATATTTTCTCACAGGAACACCATCGCATCTCCCAACCAAGTTGCATGATAAGTTTTAAATGTAAGCACATAACAGGAAAAGTTTGACGAAGTCGAAGTGACAGAGGTACCGGGGTCGAGGTGACTACAATCAGCGACAAGAGGGTGTGTTGTACCGGGGTGGTTACCGAGAGAGGTCAAGGCGACTTGCTCCCTTTTAAGCATAGACAGAATCAGGGTTCCTGTCAGATGATACGTATGTTCAAATACACAATGGTCCATGAATTTGTTTTTCATAGAGTTATGATTCTTTAGCGGTCAGATAAAACTACTGACATCCAGACTCAGTAAAATTACGTGACAGTATCTTTTGCCCACTTCGTCACTTGGTCCAACTGTACATGTAGTAGCTTCACTTACAAACCATCTCTCTGAACTGATCAGGTGAACACTTACATTAATGCGCTGAGGATCGCACAAAAAATAATTATAACGCTCTTCACGGCATTCTGTTAGTCACATCCATAGCCTAGTATCGTAAGAAGTAAATTTTGCAATATCTTTACGAATGCGTAACATTAACTGAAAAGGCAAAGACATTTACACTTTGACAAGTTCAACTAAAATACTACTTTTTGAAAACTACAAGATTATACACCTCAGACAGACGCACACATGGCTGTCACAGAAGTGTACAATATCCATTATGTACAGTAACACATTAGAGGGGCCACAATGCCGAATAATCGGATAATTTTGGGTAATGATGTAAAAAATACACTGCTATTAACAAAGCTAGTAATACAGTAACTGTATAATATCCAACGATTGGATTAAGTGTCTGTCCCACAAACAATATTTCGATCGTGCAGTCGCCAGGTTCAAATGCTACAACTCCTTTTTGAAGTCCGTGTGTATGAAAGCATTGATAATACATGAAATTCGTATCATATATTGGACAATAATGACAATGACACAACAGACTATTTGATTGGATTTGCTATTTCTTCTTTTATCAGACCGAAACTGAAACTGGCAGCTGCGGTATCATTAACTTTCGATTCCCTGGCCAGGGACTAAGTACGCCGTTGAGTGTATATTTCCCAACTGTACTATCACATACCACCAAAACATGTCGAAACTGAAAGAAAAATCAGGGGTCAATGTGTAAAGTTACGTAAAAGGGAAACCATTTACCTAACGTTTACCGATATTTAAATTCAAAACCTATATCAACTGACAGGGAAAATCACATTTCTTACAAGACGGTACAGATTTTTAAATCCAAAAGCTTTCAAATGAATCCCCATAAGCGGTAAACTGTAAAAGTATTGTAAAACTTTAGAGTCTGGATATCTGTCCCCAATGTGTATTTGACCTTAAGGCACTTAGTTAATGTAGATTAATAACTAATTGACTTATTTAATGTCCTTTTGTAATAAGTGTAGCAGCCCAAATTGGTTTTACGTTTTCACCAACATGGAACTCATTCTCTGTCATTAAGCTCCATCTGTATCTTAGTCTTTTATATCACAAACCCAATTAATGAACACGGATCCATCCTCTCCGACGATCAAAGTACCCACTAAATTAGTGACTGTGTCATCAACGATGACTTGTTGTCAAAGTGTTCGCGATCATACGGCACGCTGATTAGCTACCTCCAACACATTTTTCTAATACATTCTGCTCACAAACACTATTACCATTGCATACAGACGTCAACACACTTCATCGGTACAAAGGCCAAGACTGTTATATAGGTGGTAATAAATAATCGGCACAGAGGCTGTGCTTCTGACGACCAAGCAGTTTACTCTTTTCAGTATAAGCTATCAAAATTTCTTGCTGACATATTACAGAGAGCTTTTAGAGTTGTTACATCTCAGATTGACATGGTTCCTTAATGATAGAACTTTGCAACATTGGATCCTTCAAGCCATTTTCCTGGTCAATTTCAATATTTTCAGTGCATTTCAATCATATCTCAGGTACACTGAAAATATTGAAATTGATCAGGAAAATGACGAAGCGTCATACGCGCGTATTAGCCAGCCGTGAGGGACACATCGTACTTTTGTTTTATTGAAATTCTAATTAGGTAGAATGTGTCCTGGCCATGCACTCCCAGGCTGAGGTTGGAGAAGCTGACAATGTCACCGCAAGGTCAGTCAACGGATGTTTTATCGCATAACGCATATATCGTTTTCTCAACTTTATCCCTGCCGCCATCTCACGCTGGAGGGTTAAACATTGTCCAGTGATAAAAGCAAAAGAACTATACACACCATGCTTCACGGTGCTGTGCAAGATACTGCTATTTACAAAGCTTTATTGTATGCACATAAAACGAAGAATTGTCAAAATGACGGACGAGTTAGGGTGTTTTCCCGCAAAGCGTGGCTGGTAAATTTAGTCCAGTGTGATACATATAATTTTTGAAGTGACGGGTTTATTAGCTAGTCATTATGCAAATATTATATATTATTGCCTGAATACATGGGTTTATGTGCCAGAGAGCAGGTGACAATTTGCCCGACGCCAGGAGGGCAAATTGTCTCCTGCTGCGAGGGCATATAAACCCATGTATTCAGGCAATAATATTTTTGTTACATGCCTCTTCAAAGTTAATGCTATATGACATTTAGTTACATGCAGGGTCTTTTCAAACAATTTTACCATTATCGACCAGCATCAAACAGATTTTACCGAAAGTCAAAATAGCAGCGTTAAGCGTCTACTTTGACGTCAAAAATGTCAAAGGGCTTCACTGGACCGGGTAACCATGGAAACCGGTCAGTACATCGTTCATCGGCCCGCTAACATCCCGGATGTTCCTATTCAAATCAATGAACTGATTTGCACTCACATCGAGGCATGTAATAATTCACACCAAGCAACACCTTAAATGCGCTTTCTCCTACAAATCTGTTTCACCTCGTATAGGATATACCTACACGCAAATTCCAAGGTATTGTGATGTTATTATTTTAATCTCCAGCCGGCGGGTCTTCTCGTGCATATCAAGGTGGAATGCGCCACTGGTACAGATATTCAGACTCTCAAACTTTTACAATTCTTTTCTTATCTACCATTTGTCGGGACTAATTTTAAAGCTATTGGTGTAAGAAAAATGTTCATCGTATTAGCTTTTCGAAAATCGAAAATTTTATTTGTATCCATAGAGTTAATACAGGGATGGCGGCCATTTTGAAATTCAAATATCGGTAAATCTTAGGTAATTTGTTTCTCTAGTGTCACAACTTGTATGGTGACACACGGTTTTTATTTTTTGATTTTGAAAAAGTATGATTAAGAGATTCCTTGAGGAATGTTTGAGCAAAAATTTGCGTCTTTCACTCTCGAGGAGCATACTACCTCAAAATTAAAAAATGCAATACTTTGAAAGGCATATTGAAATAGGATACAGTCTCTTTAGGAAAATACTTGCTAAGATCTTATGGCCGATTTAATATCACTTTCAAACTTGTCGAGAGACTTGTCGAATTCTTCTAGTCTGTTCCTGGTGTCATCCAAATGTGTCTGTACGTCGTGGAGGGTAGTATCTTCCAGCTTTTCATGTCCTTGTCGCATCAACTTTAAAAGCTCGTTGAAGTCCAAGATTAGAGCGCTCCAGTTAAGGATGGTCTGTTTGGTGTGTCCTTCCCATTCGGACGTTTGCTTTTTTACGTGCTTCAGCAGCTCTTCGATCGACTTTAAGTCTGTTGATAAACAGAGATACATACTGATGAACACGAGCATCCAGGGTTGGCTAATTTCTGTCGTATATTAGCATGCTTATATAAACTCGTCGCCAATAGGCGCAGTTAAGTTGTTCAAACAGACACCGATTTTCAAAACAGGCAATTTGCAAACACAATGAACGCCTTATTCACGTTGTTTTGATCATTCCGAGACTCGACACTGTGACTTTCAAACGTCATGGTTGTCTGATAAGCGACCTATTGTCTCAAATTAATGAGCATAATCTTCATTTATGGTAGAATGCACCTCGGGGACAGATATTTGGACTTTCATACTTTAACAATTCTTTTCTGATCTGCCACTTGTGGGGGCTCATTTTGAAACTCTTGGCGTTAGAAAAGTGTTCAACATCTCAGTTTTTCGAAAATCGAAAGTTTTATTTTTCTGAATAGAGCTATCACAAGGATGGTGGCCATTTTGAATTTTAAATATCGAAAATCGCTGTTAATTTGTTACCCCAGTACAAATATTTGCACGGTTACTCTCGACTTTTTTATTTTGAAAGATTATGTTTTAGAGATTACTTGAGGAAAATTCGAGTGAAAGTTTAAGTCTTTGACTTCTGTGGCACATACTATGTTATCTGTGTTATCATATTTATCCCACTTTCGGAGACTGAAACTTATATATGGGGAAGATTGGTGGAAAATACCTTTTTTTAATTTTAGTGGGAACTTACCCTTATCAATACTCACTACTTCAGCACTTGCATATTTTTCCAAGTGAGCTCCTGCCACAAACAAGATAACTCTCCTGCTTCTGAAACCTTTATCTATCAATGCACATTGACTTCTTGCGGAGAGGATTGCAAAACCTACACTTGCCGCGGCGAATACTGCTCTGCGAATTTCGGCCCGTCTCTTTCCATCTTCGATGGACCTGATAATTGTACCGGCGACATCTATCAGCTCTTCAAATGCTTGATTCAGCTTGTTATTCACTTCAGCGGACGTTTTGTTACATTCCATACCAACTTCATCCAACTTCTTTTTCATGTCTTTCTCCAGGAAATTTCTAACTTTTTCTGTCGATTGGAACATAGGGATAGACATGCACGTTCCTGTTACGAATTCTAATTTAATTTCTTCTTATAAGGAAGTAAATAATAGGGTCAAATTTTTCAACATCTAAATATTTACAAAAATCATTTAAAGGGAAACAGTCGTCGGAACTGCGCCTGTGCGAGTTTCTTGTTTACAAACAATGTATTTCGTGCATGATATCAAGATGCACCTCATCATCATAGCTGCAGCATTTAAATTATACGATGTAGATTATGACAGACATGTTTTAACTTTCATCAATCACCATCGTACCTTGGATACAGTGTTTGCATTGGCCATATGGGTCTCATACAACCTTTAAACGCAGGTCCGACGATTGTATCCCTTTAAAGGTAACGTTTTGAAACGTCCTTGAAGGACACAATGCATGGGTGTTTAATAATTATATTCATGGTTAATAGATTATTTCATCGCAGAAAATCATGTCTTATGGTTTCGATTTTCATTCAAATAAGAAAAGATTTGCTTCCGTCATAAAGGCATGCATATATAAGAAATGGATTCGTGCGATTGCGTACACAGCAAAGGTCCTTATATAGGTCAACAAGAGTCATTGCGGGTTTAAGCCACATTTGATCTGCCCATAGAGAAGGAAATGCTTCTCAGAAGATTACGAAAATAGTTATGATACACAAGTTAGAAACGAATTTCTCCATTATAATTTTAATGGATAAACTGTTGTGCAGGCCTCCGATAAAAAGTTATCGAGCAACGACGTCGGGATCTTTTTCATAACGAAACGAATGAATTAGCTCAATCACCTCAGGGTCATTCGAAGCATGCATGTTTCAATGTCGAGAAAAATGATGAGATGTGTATTATGAAAGATATCATAATATTATATAGGGCTCAGCCCTTGGTGTCGCACCAGGGGTTATTAAAGATTGGCAATGTTATTTGTATTGATTCATGATAAACTGTTATTGTTACTTCATAAACGTTTATATGACAACTACCGGTATGCCCAGTTTCCCTCTGATGAAAGCAGTTCACTTACGTACACCATGGATGTAAAAAATAGACGTCAAACCCTGCAGCAGGGCAGGTATAGATTTTCTGTAGCGTGTAAAAAATTTGGACAAAAATTGGCAATTTTTACAATGATAACAGCCTATTGCGATAAACAAGGGACGTATTATGCAATCATTATCATTGCAATTGTAACCGCACTGCCCACCTTCCACTTGCAAGCTGAAAACTATAGCGTTCCGTCTAAAAACTGGCAATTTTTGAATCAAATTATTGACACAGGGGCGCTCTTCTATAATTCAATCCCAGCATTCTTTGCGTATGCCCCCGTTCATATGCACGACAGTTTTCTCCCTTTATCTATATTAACGATATTTTGTATCAGCGACAAGGTGCATAATAACATTTACTGGCTAATAAAAGAGGTATATTTTATAAATGGCATGTTATATAATAGTAATTTGTTTCGTATTTGTTTATTACGAGTACTCAAAAAAAACATGGCGGCGCCCATGAAAAAAGGGTACACTTCCGGTTACTCGCATCGTATATTATGAATAAGCGCATGCGTAGTCAGTAAGCCGCTGGCGCGACTATTATGACATGTTTTCTGATTTAAAGGGATACAGCCGTCGGAACTGCACTCAAAGATCGCGGTATGATAGTGATCGATGAAAGTTAAACATGTCTGTAATAATCTACATCGTATAATTTAAATGTTGCAGCTATGATGATGAGGTGCATCTCGATATCGTGCACGAAATACATTGTTAGTAAACAAGAAACTCGCACAGGTGCAGTTTCGACGACTGTTTCCCAGTAAACTTGTAAATTTATCCCCCTGTTAGTCTGCTCATCTGATTTTCTTCGCCATGTGTCTACTGCAGACACAACTTGAAAATACAAGGTCAGGATTGTTTAGCTCACGCCAAAGTAAAAAATAACATCGAACACCAACGTAAGACAAAATACACGAATGTCTCTTACCAACTTCGTCCATTTTCCTTTTGAGTCTTTTGAACTGAATGGGTTTCATGTCTTTTTGAAGGCTGTTAATATCCATGCCCTGGAACAAATCAACCAGTTCATGGGCCTCACAGACACCCTCTTTATCGAAAATACTCTTGTAGTCTGTCAACTTATTTCCTTCGAGAAACTTGTCTAGTGAAATTTCGTTGAACTCGAACTCTTTCTGCAGACAGCGGAGGCAATCTAGCACCACTCTTCGAAATGACCTATATATCAGACATAATATGAAACACATTTTGGACCGTTACAAACGCAACTTGTATCCTGGGATGATGAGAGGCACGGCATACAACAATAAAGAGTTGTTTACAGGATGACTATTTAGGGGATATATTTGTTTTGCATGTGTTGAGTTCCTCTGTGTGTCTGTGTTTATCGGAATGGATAGACCTGTCTGTCTGACATGTGTGCATCATGTTTCATTTCCTGACAGAAAATTTGAAACATGATTGTAGGTATATATATAACTAGCGTTAAAATTAGGTAGCAGCGTTGTTTAGGTACCTAACCAAAAACCTGCCGACCATTTAGTGTCAGCGACATGATGAAATGTTGAGGCTGATTTTGCCACCTGCAGTGCGCGACCTCGTCTTGACCTCGACCTCCCTCGACAACCCAGTGACTACGCGTACTACTATACGTAACGCGCACACATTGCCTAAAGTTCGACGAATCATCGCAACGAAAACGACGGCTGCGCACAAAAGTCTCCAAATATGGAGTGACAACGAACCGAGAAATGTAATTACGATCAAATTTTGGGGTTAGTAATTATAGATGTAAAATGTCAATGAGCATGCAATCAAAGTGATTCTATCTGAATGCGGATCACTTTATTAGACCACCCTCTCGTTATGTTAAATGTTATACAATATGAACATTATTTACACATTTTTTGGCAAAGATGAAAATGCGATAGTAATGTATAATCTTGCCGTCACAATTAAAAGAATTATGAACGACTCGGTTAAAAATAAAATTATATTATATCATGCTACCATGCGCCATTCTGATTGGACGAGAGCTCATTCCACCGATGCTAAAATACTGTTTTAGCACTGATAGCAGTGCTAAAACGGGCCCCTAAACCAGCATTTTCGAAAATTGCCCGGTCGGTGCATTTGAACGTACCTATCTAAACCACAGACCCTCGAGAAAGACCGAAACAGTCCACTTTGTTTCAAAGACCGAAGACCGAATTTTGATACACAGATAAAGTGTGGGTCTGTAACTCACCTCTTGGTGTAAATAAGTTGGGATCGATGATGAGAGACATCTCTGAAGCAGCACGTTTGGGGTGTGATGCACACAAATATTAGGGCGACAGCGCACCGTGCACTTTGCGGGAGTCGAGACGCGATATATCCTAGTACCGCTCTTTAAAATGAAGATAGTATTCGTTCATACACAAATAAATTGACACTTTCTCACAGTAACGGTATGTCAGATATTATTTACCAAAGTTTGGGCTATAACAGATCGGGATGTCCTAACGATGTAGACCAAGAAGTTCAAAATAACAATGGAATGACTCCTGGCGACTGCGACGATATTTGACATCAAACGTAACAGCAGTGTCAGCGTCCAGCTCTCCCTGCATCGGGCAACACACTCAGAATCTGCACAACTGTTCATCACAGTTGCAGTCATCGCAAGTCTGGATTATTTTAAAACTGCTTGTTTCTTGTACAATTAACGTCCAAATTATCCATCAAAAATAGATCCCGTAACTTCACTGTGCCACTGAATGTCGCGACGGTATGTGGTACAGAATGAGACAAATCTATTTTTAGTATGCCAAAAAAGCCAGGACTATTGTTCTTATGTAAATTTACGAAAGAAATTGTTACTTTTTTCTTTTGATTTGAACTCTTGACCCATTTTCTGTGTGAGTGCAGCAGGTATTTTTTGACAAGTATCGTTCGTGTTGAATGCGAATAAAACGCAATGTCGATATGGACGTAATGCGTATTTATCGTAGGATACTGTGTGCCTGTACGGAATCCTTATAAAAATGCTCGGTCTCGGGCGCAGAATTTCCGACGTTCGATCTCTAAGACGTCCGTTTTCTACATTTGGCGCTAGAGTGATGAAAATACCAAGTAAGACAACAAATACACCACGCAAGTTGATATAATATAATAGCAATAACCCCCTTCGCAGTCGGGTATACACTCGATTTTGGTACAGTTCGCTCCATATAGCACTCGCCTATCGGCTCGTGCTATATGTCGCGCATTGTACCAAAATCTCGTGTATACCCTCCTGCGGCGGGGTTTATTGCTTAAATCAAATACTCTGGTCTCACCTCAATTGATTGTGGCTCTGATGTAAATTACAATATTATCTATTGTAATCAGATTACCCTCTTGAAATAAAGTATAATAATAATAATAATAATAATAATGATTGTTCTCTTCCAGGACACTCAGTATCACCTGCCGTACATGGAATATGACGTCATTTGTCTGTCTCATCAGGGAGTAATCGCTCTTGGAGAATGTCTGTAAGTCAGTCATACATCGTGTTATGTCATCCACGAATCCTCTGGAATCCTCAGAGAACCGTGACATTTGATCCTTGTCTATGTGTTTCAAGTTTTCGCTGATTTTGGACACACATTGTTGGATAGCCGAACTAGCACTGGACGCCATGATGCAATCGTAGGCTGATAACGATACTGTAGTGTTAATAGTTGTGCTCAAGACAGAAACTAGCTTTTCGCAGCGTGGCACATGAGTATATATGTGGTGCTCGAGTTGTTTCGATTGTTCACGGGGGGGGGGGGTGGTGAGCACATCGTAGCGTTTCAAACGACCTCGCCATCACCCCTTCCTAATCCCGCCTTACCAATATATCAATTGACGTTTGGCAGTTTCATATGTGTGGGTGTT